>NW_005871174.1:3301243-3302876 GCF_000147115.1 Myotis lucifugus | reverse complement strand
GGGCCCCGCGGGAGGCGAAGGGAAGGAGGGCGCGAGGGCGGCCCGGAGCGCGGGCGGGCGGGGGTCCGAGCCCAGCTCCGGAGCTGCGGGGAGCCGCTGCCGCCCCGCGTCGGGACCCAGGCCACCAAAACGTTCCCTCCGGAACCACAGGATCTTTTTCAACATAAAACTCTCTGGGGAGACCCGCCGGCAGGAGGTTCCTTTTCAAACGCGGTGTTTTACAAATTGAGGGAGACGGGAGGAAAGATGCCCACGGCTGCTCCCGGTTCCCAACTTCAGAAAGTGCCCAGAAGCCGGAAGCACAAACTCCGTCCGGCTCAGCGGGTCCCGGGGGTGGGGAGAGCGGCTGGTGTGACCCCCGCCCCTGCGGGTGGGCTACTTACGTTTTTGCCGTGTGGGAGACCTTTCCACGCCTTGTCCTGTGGGCTCCTAAATGCATTTGTATGCATTTGTCCGTGCAGCGAAGCGCTAACGGAAAACAGAAGCCAACTCCGTTCTGCTAAGGGTGCAGGTACTGTCCATGAAAAAGGAAGACAAAATCACATGAAAACGATGCTCCCAAACCGCGACGACAACAAAAAAAAGGGGGGGGGGAGGGGGGAGATAGGGAGGGAGAGAAATAGCACCCAAAGGGTAGACAGTTAGACTTCCTAGCTCCCTGGCTAGGAAACCACGGAGCCGGGGGTAGCGCTCCCCTGGGAGGGCAGGCGAGGAGCGAGACCTCACTGGCGGGCGGCGGGGCGCCGGCAGCAGCAGCAGCTCAGCTGCGAGTGCAGCCCTCAAGTTCACTTGCGGTTCAAAGGCGACTCTGTAACTCCAGTGGAGTCTTCTGCTTCGGGCCTGGGAGGAGAAAGGGATGGGGGGAGGGAAGGAGATGAAGGGGGGCGGGGAAGTCCTTGGAAACAACCCGCGCCCGAACATTTGTCAGACAAGCACACACACCCACTTCGAGAAAGCGAGCGGGTGCGAGGGGGCCGGTGGCAACTGCAGGCGCTCAGCTTTGACTGCGGCCGGCGGCTTCCCCTGGAAGAAGAGGAGCCAAGCAAATCCGGCCGGTGTTAAATTTCAGCGCTCACTGAGTTGCAATGACATCACCAAACACAGTGCACACACACACACACACACACACACACACACACACACCCTCCACCCCGCAACCTTCCCCCCACTCCGCGCCCATCTCTCACGCTGGGGTCCGCACGCCCCTAAACCCGCAGCGCCCGGGTGCGCACGCAGCCGCGCAGGCACAGCTCCCACCTTCTCGCTTCCCACGCGGTACTTCCTCCTCCTCGAGGTTTCTGAAACTTGTAGGTGATCAGTCTTCCTTGGTCGAAGAGTCCATGTACGATTCCCGCGTTCTGTATACCCTAATTTGATGTGTTCCTCCTGCGTGTCTCCCATAGCCAATCATTTTCCCTGTCCTCTTCAAACACACCTGAGATCAATCTTAAATATAACACTCCTCCAACTATCTTTGCGTTTTTTGTGTTTAAAATTTGCAATGATGCGGGGGGCCCTATATCATAATATAAAACTGACTGCGAACAAGATTCATTTCTGGGGTTTCCTCCCCTTTCACACGGTGCCTTTCAGTTTTATACACCTAACAAGAGATATGTCCGCTCCTCGTGGA
>NW_005871174.1:3298925-3300548 GCF_000147115.1 Myotis lucifugus | reverse complement strand
TACACTGTATTTAGTTAACTAATTAATTAACAAAAAAGATTTAAAAATTGTCATGTCTCCTCAGTCTTCTCTGATCTGTGGAAGTTCCTGTCTTTTCTTGTCTTTTAGGATGTCATTTTGTAGAAGCTCTCTCAATTTGGATTGTTTGATAGATACTCGTGATTAAGATTCAGGTATGTATTTTCAGCATAAATACCACTGAAGTGACGTTTGCCTTTCTTGGGCATCATATCAGATAGATAGATAGATAGATAGATAGATAGATAGATAGATAGATAGATATAGATAGATATAGATATATCTTATTACTAGTGATGTTAGCTTTGATCTCTTAGTTAAGGTAGCATAAGCCAAGCCTAGCCACAGTAAAATTGCTCTCCCCCTCCTCCACTATCACCAATTTTTGTAGCAAATAGCCACATCTTTCTGGAATCCTAGAAATCCAGGACTAAGGGAAGATCATCATTCTTAAATAGCCTTAAACTACAGTTTTTCTGTTTTTGACTACTGGTCAACTACAGAAGGGTGGGTAATTTTTGGTTTGGTGTAAAGAATAAATAAGAATTAAGCAGATCTTAAATAACTCACCTAATCTCTGTCTACATTTCCCCATCACTTAAGGATTAAAAATGTTTGTTTTTCTACTCACAATGTTGAGTCTGAATATTTAAATTCTGTGTGAAATAGAGTCATTATTAAAATGTATCCCAGGCCCAGCCCCTGTGGCTTAGTGGTTGAGTGTCCACCTATGAATCAGGAGGTCACATGCCCTGGTTGCAGGCTCTATCCCCAGTAGGGGGTGTGCAGGAGGCAGCTGATCAATGATTCTCTCTCATCACTGATGTTTCTTTCTCCCTCTCCCTCTTCATTCCTCTCTTAAATCAATAAAAATATTTTTAAATGTACCTCAGGTTCTTTGAGTATGAGAAGAGAATAGGTGCTAGAGTTAATAGAACCCTTATCATGCAGAAGATGCCAAAGGGTACATATACCCTCAAACAGGGTATATTTGTTTGGGGGAGAGGAGGTATTTGCTCAGTAAAAAAAAACAAAGTAAGGTTTAAATGCTGTAGCTTTTTAGGATGGTGGACATTATCATAGATCAAATTGATCAAGACAGATGAACTAGAGACCTCAAGATTTAGTTGAGCCTAAGGAAAATGAAGATAGTTACTTCATGATCTTGATAGTTTCAAACAGTGTAGGTCGTTTTTATAGAATGTCAAGACCTACAGTACATGAATATTTCTTATAATCAATAAGAAAAGAGATAAACATAGAAATATAAAAAATAGGCAAAGGGAATATGCAGTTTATATATGAAAAAATAAAATTGGCCCAAAACATATTTAACCAACTCAATTCAAGAAATGCAAGTTAATATAATATCCTTAAAAAAAATAAAGTATCTAAACTAAAACCTCAAAGACATTTATTCACAAACATATATGTACCCCTATGTTCATGAAGCATTATTCATGGTGACCAAGACATAGAGACAACCAAAGTATTCTTCCATAGAGGTCTGGATAAAGAACATGTGGTACACATATACAATGGAATACTACTCAGCCATAAGAAAAGAGGAAATATCGCCATTTGCAACAACTTTAATATTATGTT
>NW_005871174.1:3295947-3297928 GCF_000147115.1 Myotis lucifugus | reverse complement strand
GGGCTTGTGCGGAACATGGCAGCCATCGGCAGCAGGTGGCAGAGCATGGAACATGGTGGGAGTTGCCCATGGCAGGATAGTGGAAGCAGGTGAGTGGGGGTGCCAGACCAAGGCGGGGCCGCCAGTCACTGTCATCGGGTGAGCCTCTTGTGGTTACTGAAAATTCTTTGCTCCTGCGTGCTGCGGTCCTGCCCAGTGAACACACCTGTTGCCGGTGCCCAGTGCCGGCCCCGATCACTCGTTGCCAGCAGTGGGTGCGAGTGGTGGCTGCCAGCCCCAATCGCCTCTCAGGAACAGGGGGAGGTGGAGAAGCCCTAAGAGGTGATTGGGGCTGGCAGCCGCCTCTTGCACCCACTGCCAGCGATGGCCCTGTTTGCACCCACTGCCAGCATTGAAACTGCTGCTCACACCCACAGCCGGCGCCGGAGCAGCCGCTAGCACCTGCTGCCAGCACCCGGTGCTGGTACCGATCACTTGGTGCTGCACGTGGGTGCAAGCCGTGGCTGCCAGCCCCAATCGCCCCCTGAGGGCTTCTCCACCTCCCCCTACTCCTGAGGGGCAGTCGGGGCAGTACCCACCACTCACACGCGCTGACAGCACTGCTCACACACGCTGCTGGCACCGGCCCCAATAGCTCCATGCCATCAGCGGGTGTGAGCAGGGCTGGCACCATCAGCGTATGGGAGCAGTGGCAGCGGAAGCGGGCTGCCAGCAGACAGGGGACGAGGGACCAAGGTGGGAGGGTCCGGGCGGGGGTGTGGAGGATGGGCCAAGACCCACCCCTGTGCCCACTGCAGCCTTGAGGCCCACAGTTCTTTTCAAGGTGTATGAATTTGTGCACTGGGCCCCTAGTACAATATAATACAATACAATATGTGTGTGTATACAGTGCATATTATATACTAACTAGAAGCCCAGAGCATGAAATTGCGCAGCCCCGCCCACCCATACACACCCCGCTGCACTCACAGACCCACCCACCCGCACATGTCCCGCCCACCCGCACCGGTCTTTGGTTGTTACAGTGTTAGGGCCACAGGGCTTTTATAATATAGACTAGAGGGCCATGCATGAAATTTGTGCATGGGGGGTGGTCCCTCAGCCCAGCCTGCACCCTCTCCAATCCAGGACCTCCCGGGGGATGTCTGACTGCTGATTTAGGCCCGATCACAGGGCAGTTGGACATGCCTCTCACAATCTGGGACTGCTGGCTCCTAACTGCTTGCCTGCCTGCCTGCCTGCCTGATCACCCCTAACTGCTCCCCAGCTGGCCTGATCGCCCCTAACCACTTCTGCCTCGGCCCCACACCCGGGACCCAGGATTCCCTCCTCCAGCTGACCGCAGGCACCTGAGACCCAGGCTTCCCTCCTTCTGGCTGGCTGCAGGCACCTAGGACCTGGGCCAGCTTCCCCCAGGTCAGCCGCAGGCACAGGCGCCTCGGACCATGGGGCGGGTGGCTTCGCCCGGACCTGGCTTTGTCAGGAAGGATGTCCAGATGGTCATCCGGAAGATGTCTGGTCTAATTAGCATATTACCCTTTTATTATTATAGATGTATATATAGAATAAAGACTTAAGGAAAACATACTGTAATAGTAGCATAAAAATAACTTCTGGGTAGTGAAATTAGTGATAATAAATTAAATTTTATCCTTTTTTACTTTTCCATTTTTATATTTTACAATAAGAATGTATTATTTATATAAATAAGAAAAAGAATTAATAAAAGTTTTAAGATCAAGAGAAATAGTTGATTGGTCTCCTGAGGAGAGTGTGGATGGTTTGGAATAACTAACATGGAGAATATGCTAGGGGAGAATAAAAAATGTATACTAATAAAAGGGTAATATGCAAATTGGTTGGGACACCCTCACAGTAACAACTGAACAGCAGGCTGTGTGGGGCAACAAGGCCAGCAGGGGGGTTAGTGAGGGACAACCAAATGACTGAACAAGTAGGCTGTGTGGGGTGACCAAGCCAG
>NW_005871174.1:3268605-3295847 GCF_000147115.1 Myotis lucifugus | reverse complement strand
TTTTCTACATATATCTATTGGACAACTTCCATAACCCTACATAGATGATAATTGGGGGCAGCCGGCATACGGCGTCTAGTGGTGGACTGGAATATCCTACACAGCTTTATGCTGCCGACACACATCCCTCGGGGGGGAGGGGACCGACGGGCTGCCTACAAACAACAGGTGGACAGATGCGGCCAATCTAGCCAGCCAGGGGGGGGCAGTTAAGAGACCACCAGGCCGACAAGGGGGGGCCATGAGGGCGCACCCAACCTGCCAGGGGAGGGCAGTTGGGCGTGCCCAGTCCAGCAGTGGGGGCAGTTGGGGGCAACCAGGCCAGCAGGGGGGGGCAGTTGAGGGCACCCAGGCCAGCAGAGGAGGGCAGAGGGGCGCCCAGGCCAGCAGAGGGGGGCAGTTGGGAGTGCCCAGGCCAATGGGGGGGCAGTTGGGGGCAACCAGGCCTGCAGGGGGGGCAGTAAGAAGTGACCAGGCTGGTGGGGGGGGCAGTTAGGGGCAACCAGGCTGGCAGAGGAGGGCTGTTGGGGGTGACCATGCTGGTGGGGGGGCAATTAGGGGCAACCAGGCCGGCAGGGGGGCAGTTGAGATTGACCAGGTTTGTGGGGGGGAAGTTGAAGGTGACCAGGCCAGCAGGCAGAGGTGGTTAGGGTTGATCAGGCTGGCAGGGGGGCCAGTAGGGGCGATCAGGCAGGCGGGCAGGTGAGCAGTTAGGAGCCAGCGGTCCTGGAGTGTGAGGTCCTGAGGATCGGGCCTAAACTGGCAGTCAGTCATCCCCTGAGGGTTCCCGGATTGGAAAGGGTGCAGGCTGGGCTGAGTGGACCCCCCCCCCCACCCCCGCCCACTCCATGCACGAATTCCGTGCACTGGGCCTTTAGTATATAATAAATGGGTTAAAATGATTTTATGTAACTAGAGAAAGGCAGATCCATAAAGTGATGAAGATTCTAGGAAAACCAAATAGGTAGTTAGATATATACATACTTGCATAGTTATGCTAGGCGGGAAACTACATTTTCAATGTAATGTTGCAAGTTTGTCTTAAAAACCTCCCTATGATTTTTCCTCCATGAAATGTTAAAGCAAGCTGGAGCCCTCTACTGAGATGGTCTCCTAGGGAGGCTTTAATTTATAATTGAAATTACAAACTGACAGGTTTGCAAGTCTCTATCTGGAAATTAACTTAGTGTTTTTGTATTCAGTTCTTCCAAGACCAATTTTCTATTTAACTATATATAGTGTGCCCCCCAAACATGTATACACATACTTTGAATAATTATAAAGACAGTGTTTATTAAAAAAAATTTCATTTTCAAATTGAGCTATTAAATGTTACAATATGTATACATTTTGGGGAGACACCCCCTCTATTAATTTCTTCAATTTAATGTAGTATAAGGGGAAAGATTATTGTTTTATTCTTGAAAAGGATAGGCACAAAGGAAGTGAACTACAGAGAACTCATAATTAGGTGAAAAAGTTGCACAGAAACTAGCCAACATCTGCTTGAATATCTATGGAATCATATTTAGGTTACTTAGGAGTGAGGAGGCTGAGGTAAGAATACAAGTATAGTGGGGGAAAAGATCAAGATTTTGAATTTCAAATGTAAGGCAGGATATGGCATGCCCCTTTCCTTTAGAAGTTATTTGACTAATACTTGCCATTTGGAAGTATTAAAAGGCCAAATAAAATATCTTGCTTCTCTCATGTCTCATTATACCTTTTGTTCTTTTATAGTAAGGTTTATTTTATCCATCTGAAATCACCACTACAATTTTCCAACTATTTATGTCAGGTATTTAGTATATCTTACATGAATACTCATACAACATGTTACAGATTTTAACAGAGAACCTAATTAATAGAAACCAGTGATGCAATAATATCAAAAGTCAGGTAAGAGTTGATCATGTATGATTATTGGCTTGGCCTGTGGTATCACATAAAGACTTCAACTCATACTCATGGTTCTCTGTCAGCACTTTTAGTTCAAGCTCCTCTTACTTTACTAAGAACATTAGAAAATTCAACATGGGACGTTGTAGTTTATATTTTCCAATAACTGCCAAGTGACTAGAGCCCCCATACTTTTTCAAAAAAAGGAAAACAAACTAATGGTAACAGTCTTTTTTGAGTTGTAGAAACGGAAGAAACTTTTTCATATTTTGGAATAAGATTCTTGCGACAATGGTGGCAATATTATGAAAAATAATTGTGCCTTAATTTAAATTCCATGCTTAAATATGTATTGCATAAATGAATAACTAAATAAAGAATCGAGTGCCTACTATATATCAGGCAATGTTCTAAAACCTGGGGTTATGAAGATATATGTTATAATTACTACTGCTAAGGAGCTTATAACTTGCTAGGGATAGAACCTAGTAATAAAAACCAACCGGACAGATCATAGAAGGAGAAAGAATTGCCAGCTGGTGATATAGAACAGTTGGGGCACAAAGGAGATAGTACACACTTCTACTGAGAGTGAGTGGAAAGATATAAAGTTTTGATCTTTAAGAATGAGTAGGTATTTTCCAAGTAGATGAGAAAGTTCAAACCAATCCAGGGTGATGAGAGCATGAAGATAATGAAAGGCCCTGGCCCTGAGGTCAGGGACCTGTAGTTGGAATGGCAATGATATAGGCATGAGGTGTGAAAGATCACAGAGCATCTTTGGGGAATTTGGACTTAGCCTGATTTTCTTCTCTATCCATTAGACTAGAACAACTTGAAAGATTATTTTATACTAGAGGCCCAGTGCATGAGATTCGTGCACTCTGGGGCAAGGGTGAGGGTGGGGGTCCCTCAGCCCAGCCTGCACCCTCTTGCAGTTAGGAAGCCCTCAGGGGATGTCCGACTAACGGCTTAGGCCCACTCGGGCAGTCAGACATCCTAGCGCTGCTGTGAAGGCATGAGAGCCTGGGTTCTGGCTGAGTGGCACTACCCCTATGGGAGCGCACTAACCATGAGGGGGAAGCTCCTGCATTGAGCGCCTGCCCCCTGGTGGTCAGTGCGCACCATAGCAACCGGTTGTTCTGCCATTCAGTAGATTTGCATATTAGCCTCTTATTATATAGGATTAGCTCAAATGGCCATGATTCCTGGGGAACTGATGAAACATTTGACAGATACATGCTTAAACTTCATTCATTTTAAAATATGGGTCCTGGAAGATAAGATTTCTTTTGGGGTTTAAAACAGATTCACTTTAGTCAAAGACAAACTGTTTTTAAAGGAATCAGGGATGCTTGCTCTGGCTGTAATAACCAGGTGGGGGCCCCAAGCCAATATTTAACTGTGGACTTTGAGAAGATGATAACATCATTCATAAAAATGATTTACTATTCACTTTGGGAAGAGAACTATATATACTTGTCACATAGCTAACTTTATATACCACACATTTACAAATGATAAAATCTCTCAATCGCTCCTCACTAGGAAAACTAATGAAAATCCTTACCTTAGATATTTAAGGCACTTTTTCAATTCTGATCCAGGATGGATTTACTCTTATTACTCAGCTTTGCTGCTCTTCTTTGTTGCCACTGTTACCTCACCCTCTGTTCATGCTAGTATCTTTCTTCCTTTGCTTTGGTCCTTTACTCTCAGTCTCATGAATTTACTCCAATGTGAATCTAATACAATGGGCAGAATGATCTTCCTTGCTGGATCTGTTGGTCCAGGAGTGAGGGAGCGCTACATCATGTGTTTTCTTCCATGTGGATGCATAGGTTCTCCGAAGTGCTTTGGGCCACATGGTGCTGGAAGGGTGTTTTGTTCTCACTTTTGGTTCATTGGGACCACATTTTGCATAACACTAAGAATTCACCGTTCCAATCCCACCCAACTACATTCCCTTTGAGAAGAATTTCAGGTTGATCTAGTTCAGTGATGGCGAACCTATGACACGCGTGTCAGAGGTGACACTCAAACTCATTTTTTGGTTGATTTTTCTTTGTGAAATGACGTTTAAATATATAAAATAAATATCAAAAATATAAATCTTTGTTTTACTATGGTTGCAAATATCAAAAAATTTCTATATGTGACACGGCACCAGAGTTAAGTTAGGGTTTTTCAAAATGCTGACACGCCGAGCTCAAAAGTTTCGCCATCACTGATCTAGTTCTATCATTTAACACCTACTATAGCCTAGCTTACCTGACCAAATAAAGACTGGAAGTACCAAGAACTAAGAAGAGCCCACTGTCTATTAATTACTTATCTCTGCCAGCCTACTTACCTGTTCCTCATTCTCCTGGGTAATAGTCCACTATTCTCACTATTTAGCACAGATTCTGCATTGTTCATATGTGAAGTGAACAAAATGAAAGCTACTAATCGAGTTGAAAGGAACTCACTTTTCTCTGGGAGGGAATATTAATCAGTTTAAAGGTCATAGCCAAGGGACTAGTATAACCTGAGTCCAAATACCAGACAAGATAAAATAAAAGGGACATACATGTAGATTAGATTATCTCACTAAGTATATATTTTATTTTTGTCTGTCCTTCAAATGTGTGTGTGTGTGTGTGTGTGTGTGTGTGTGTAAAGTTTTTAAAAATATTCGGCCACAAGGATGTTTGTTACGTTGGGCATCATGCCTATGTAGTAAAATGTTACAGCAGCACCATTCACACCACTCAAGTTCACAATCTGTCAGCATTTCCATTTTACACACCTTCTGAATGAATTCCAAAAGCTACAGCATTACTAGAGAGCCCATTAATTTTTAAATGTACCTATAAAGTTAAATTAAAATTGGTACTGGAGTTTGCCTTTGAAAGTTAGGGACTTCTTGGGGAAGGAGGGT
The DNA here is from genome assembly GCF_000147115.1 of Myotis lucifugus. Classification (NCBI taxonomy): domain Eukaryota; kingdom Metazoa; phylum Chordata; class Mammalia; order Chiroptera; family Vespertilionidae; genus Myotis; species Myotis lucifugus. Next base: position 3,291,025 of record NW_005871174.1, on the reverse strand, counting down.
GAAAAGATTAACCAAAGAACATATATGCATATATGCATAGCCTATAGACACAGACAACACACAATAGTGTGGTGAAGGCCTGGGGTGGGGCAGGGGCTGGGTGGAGGGGAGCAAAGGAGGGGGGGACTGGGAGACATCTGTAATATTGTCAACAATAAATAAGTAAAAAATAATAATAATTGCTACAAACAATGTGCACCTAAGACCAGATGTAGTACCATGTTGGAGAGAGGAGAGAGCCTGGTTTGAGGAGAATTCTCTCTAGAGATATATTTTTTTTCTAAATCTTTAAGTGTATCTCCACCCAAATTTCTTTATAGAACTATTATTATAGAATCATTTAAGGGAATAACAGGTAGATGTTTCTACTCAGATTTATTCTTCCTGAATCTCCTCTGGCAATTTTCCTCATTTTTCGTAAGACAAAGTTCTGGTCCAAAAGTTGTTGGAGAAAAAAAGCTTAATGCTGCATGGTTTAATTAGAATGTGATACTGTCCTAGATGTACATAAATAAAATAATTTTCAAATAATAGTTTGAATTATGTTAACAGATCTTTGAGGGGCTTGGAATCATAGTAGCACATTAAATGGCATCTCCAAATGTTAAATTTTTTAAATAAAGAAATATATAATTGAAAAAGAGTATATCATGTGTGTATGTAAATTTTTTTAATTGTTATTGAATTTATTAGGGTGACATTGGTTAATAAAATTATATAGGCTTCAGGTGTACACTCTATAATACATCATCTGTAAATTGTACTGTGTTCACTGTCTAAAGACAAATCTCCTTCTGTCACCATTTATCCCCCCTTTACCCTCTTCTACCTCCCCCCACCTGCCTTTCCTTCTGGTAATTACCATGCTATTCTCTGTGCTTATGAGGGTTTGTGTTTTTTGTTTTGTTTATTTATTTATTTTTGCTTAATCCCACCACCTTTTTCACCCAGATGCCCAAACTCCCTCCCTTCTAAAAGCTGTCAGTCTGTTCGCTGTATTAATGAGTTTGTTTCTATTTACTTTGTTAGATTATTTTGTTCATTACATTCCACATGTAAATGAAATTATATGATATTTGTATTTGAATGACTTATTTCACTTAGTAGAATACTCTCCAGGACCATCCATTCTTTTGCAAATGGTAAGTTTTCCTTCTTTTTTTAGGGCCGTGTAGTATTCCATTGTGTAAATGTACCACAGCTCATCCACTCATATATTGATGGGCACTTGGGATGCTTCCAAATCTTGGCTATTGTAAATAATGCTGCAATGACTAGAACAAATAGTCCAAAAATATATATAAGGAACCACAAAAGACTCTGAATAGCCACAGCAATCTTCAGAAAGAAGAACAAAGTTGGAGGAATCATGTTACCTGGTATCACACTATACTACAAGGGCATAGTAATCAAAACTGCATAGAACTGGCATAAAAACAGACACCTAGATTAAAGAAACAGAATAGCAAGCCCAGAGATAAACCCAGGTCTTTATAGTAAATTAATATTTGACAAAGGAGGTAAGAACACACAATGAGGTAAAGGTAGTCTATTCAATAAATCATGTGGGGAAAATTGGATAAAAATATTAGACTACCTTCTTAGAGCATATACAAGAATAAACTCAAGATGGATTAAAGACTTAAATGTAAGACTCAAAACCATAAAAAAAATAGAGAGAACATAGGCAATAAAATCTCAGACATTTCTCATAGCAGTATTTTTTCTGATATAGCTCCTCAGGCAAGGGAAGCAAAAAATAAACAAATGGGACTACATCAAACTAACAAGTTTTTTCACAGCAAGAGAAACTACCAACAAAATGAAAAGAAAACACATTGAAGGGGAGAATATATCCACAAGTGATAAATATGGTAAGAGGTTAATATCCAAAATTTATAAAGAACTTATATAACTCAATACCAAAGAACAAACAATCCTATTTTTAAAAAATGGGCAAAGGACCTGAACAGACAATTCTCCAAAAAGACAGCCAATAGGCATATGAAAAGATGCTCAATGTCACTAATCATCAAAGCAATGCAAATTAAAACCACAATGAGATATCAACTCACACTTGTCAGAATGGCTATCAGTAAATCAACAAACAAGTGTTGAAGGATGTTGGAGAAAAGGGAATCCTCTACCCCTGTTGATGGAAATGAAGATTGGTGCAGCCACTGTGGAAAACAATATGGAGGTTCTTAAAAAAAAAAATGGAACTGCCTTATGACCACTTTATAGCCTAAGAAACCTGAAACACTGATTCAAAAGAATATATGCACTCCTGTGTTCACTGCAGTTTGTGTATGTAAAATTTAAAGGAGAATACAGCAACAGTACCACATAAGAAATATGACATCGTTAATACCTGTAAGCCTCTGCATGCCCCACTCCCATCCATTGACTCCCATCCCTGCCCCATTCACATCTTCTAACATTTAAATAAACATTTTAAAGAAGGTTTAAAATGAAACAATTTTGTTTTCAAGCCTAATAAGAATTACTATTTATTCAATGGCTTTTGTCAAAGATTATGGTGGGTGTTATATTTCTTTCCGCACTGAAAATAAATCCTTGTAGTTTTTAGCTTCAAGCACTTCTACATTTGTCCGGTCAGTCTGTCCATGACTCCTCCTTGAGGCTTATCTAGGTCTTTGCTTGGAGAGGGCACTCCCATTTCTGATCTCTCTGTTCCAGCCCAATCTGTCTGCCACAGTTGTTTCCCAGCAGACCTGAAAATAAGGAGAGTGTGATTAATAGCAGGACTCAATATAACTACACTTGATTCCATTGGCTATCATCCAATAAGGAAAATGAATCCAAACAATTATATTTGACGCTCTTGTGCTCTAAAATAAGAGTTCCAACCTGGCCACACTTTTATTTATTCAAAGATCTCAAAGGCTTCAGATTGGCAAGAATTCCAAGATGAAATTTTCTGAATTTACTCTTTCAATTGTACCTTCTAAAATTATTGACACACAATTCTTAGACTTTAACATTTACATGTCTCCCATTTTGTTCAAGCAAACACTAAAACTTATACTAATCCTATGAACTAATCATACTATTTTTTCCTTCTAATTTATTTTGTGTAGTGTTTGCACACAGATTATTAAATAAATATTCTGTACCTGTGCACCTGTTGAGTATATGTGTGTGCGCAGAGAGAAACAGAGACAGAGAGAGAAGAGACTCAAGAACCAATTCTTTCTCTTTCATTGCTGCTTCTTAAGTCTATCTATTCAGTTCTTATTTCCACATTTTAATGTAGGAAGTAATTTAGACTGGAAGTATTTAGTTGGACGACATACAAATCATTTCTCTCCTCAGTAGAAATTTCAGACATATCTAAAAACTCTATATCATTTCTAACAGTTCTTTAAATTAATGGAATAGTTTGTGTTAATACTGAATAATTTTTTTAAAAAATTCTTTATTGTTTAAAGTATTACATGAATCTCCTTTTTCCCCCCATTGACCTCTCCCCTGCCACTCTCTCCCCCAAACACAAGCCCTCACACACCGCCCCCCCCACCACAGTCTGTGTCCATTGGTTATGCTCATATGCATGCATACAAGTCCTTTGGTTGTTCTCTCACCCACTCACCCCCCACCTTCCCTCATAGGCTGTACAATCTGTTCAATGCTTCTATACCCCTGGTTCTATTTTTGTTCATCAGTTTCTGTTGTTCATTATATTCCACAAATGAGTGAGATCATGTGATATTTATCTTTCTCTAACTGGCTTATTTCACTTAGCATAATGCTCTAGAATTTTTAAAATGCAAAAAAAAGAGAGAGAAAATTTTGTTGTCTAAACTGTCTCAAAATTAAGGATTTAGGATAGTCTCTGCCCACTGCAATCACTGATCATTTCCTTCTCTGAGGTTAGTTTTTTAAAATTTCCACACTCATAACTACTATATCCAATGTGTAAAACAATATATCTGTAGCCTAGGATCAGATCAATATATTTTAGAATATATATTCAAGGGAAAAGTATTTAGAATACTATTATAATGCCAGCCCAAAAGTACATGGCATTACTTTGTTTAAAGCAATATTAAATGTGGACAGAAAACATTTAGGAAATACAAGAAATGGAAAGAATTAGTGTTTCTTGAAGGATAACCAGACTAATTCTCAGGGAAGATGGATGTTCTTTTTAAAAATCTTTGGTTTGAATAAAATACAAGAGAAACAGCATTGGGCAACAGTAGCTAAGATAAATTTTTCCTCCTGGATCAGCAGTTTATAAAAGGAAGAACTTTTAAATTCATAGATCAGAATGCATTGAGGGTTGTTTTTATTATGTGAAAGTTAAGTAGCACCTGAACATCATGAATGGATATGTTTTGTGTGGAATGCTTCTTTTAAATACATTGTGGTACTAAGCACAGTTATGTAAATAATGGGTGATGGTTTTAATCTATAATAATGAAAGTGTAATATGCTAATTAGACCGGTTGGCCAAACAGCGGAAGGACCTTTCGGAGGACCTTCTGGACAAAGCTGGGGCTGTGAGGGCCAAGGCAACTGCTATGCCTGCGAAGGCCAAGCCCCTTGCACAAATTTCACGCATTGGGCCTCTAGTATTAATTAAACATCTTCTTTGTTATGTGATACTTCGGAAAGATTCTACGAACCCCGGTACTTGAGAAATCAGTGAGCTCATATAGATTTTTTAGGAAATACACAGGAATGTAAAACTCCCTCCCACTCTGGATGAGAGAATCAATGCTCTTTTCATGCACCTACATTTCTATAGGTAGGCCTATAGTTTGTAACTGTAGGCCTTTATATGCAATACGATGGAGTGGACCTAGCTCAGTATGGATCAAATCTTAGCTTTGTCACCTAGAAGCCATGGGATCTCAGATACCTTATTCAATCTCTCTCAGCTTCAGTTTCCCTGTTTGCAAATAAAGATAATACTGCTATTCATGTTCATGGGGGTGCTGTGAAGAGTAAATGAAATAATCCATGTAAGGTGCCAGTCTGTGACACATAGCACTTGCTCAGAAAATGTCACTGCCTCCCAAACATCCTTTAAAAAAATTCTTTATTGCTGAAAGTATTATATATGTCCCCCCCCCATTGACCCCTTCTAGCCCACCCCCAACCCCCACCCCAGGCCTTCACCACCCTATTGTCTGTGTCCATTGGTTATGCATACATGCATACAGGTTCTTTGGCTGATCTTTTCCCGCCCATCCCTGCCTTCCGTCTGAGAATCAACAGTCTGTTCCATGCTTCTATTTCTCTGGATCTATTTTGTTCATTAGTTTACTTTTTTCATTAGATTCTGCATGTGAGTAAAATCATGTGATACTTGTCTTTCTCTGATTGTTTATTTTGCTTACTAACCATTCTTGAAGTCTATAAAAATCCCAATTTTACAAATCATAAAACAGATTTGAAGACAAAGCTATAGTCACAGAGACAATTAGTAACAGTCACATTAGGAATACAGGTCTTTCTGATGATAATAATGATAGTATTAACATTATTATTTTTACATTTTTGTTATTTTAAAACATTTTGGTAATTTAAACTTTATTTTTTCATTTAATTTTTATTTTTTATTAAATGTATTGAGGTGATATTGGTTAATAAGATCATATGGGTTTCAAGTGTACATTTCTATGATCCATGATCTGTATATTGCATTGTGTGCCCACCACCCAAAGTCAAATCATCTTCCATCACCATATATTTGGCCCCTTCCCTCTGGTAACCACCATACTGGTGTCTGTGTCCATGAGTTTCAGTTCTATATCCCACATATGAGTGAAGTCATATGGTTCTGAGCTTTTTCTGACTGACTTATTTTGCTTAGCATAATATTCTCAGGGTCCATCCATGTCGTTGTAAATGGCAGTATTTCATCTTTTCTAATGGCTGAGTAGTATTCTAGAATATATATATAATCTCACATCTTCTTTATCCAGTCCTCTACTGAAAGACATTTTGGTTGTTTCCATGCCCTGGCCACAAGAAATAGTGCTGCAATGAACATAGCGGTGCACATATCTTTGCAAATAAATATTTTCAAGTTTTTCCGGTAGATACTCAGAAAAGGGGTTTCTGAGTCATATGCTAACTCTAAATTTTTTGAGGAACTGCCATACTGTTTCAATAATGAATCAGTTTACATTCCCACCAGCAGCGAATAAGAGTTTTTTTTCCTCCACAACCTCTCCAACACTTGTTATTACTTGTTGAGAATAGCCATTCTAACAGGTGTGAGGTAGTTTTGATTTGCATTTCCCTGATAGCTAGTAAAGTTGAGCATCTTTTCATATATCTGTTGGCCATTTTATGTATTCTTGGGAGAAGTCCTCTGGCCATGTTGAGGTCCTCTGGCCATTTGTAATTGGATTGTTTGTTTGGTGTTGAGTTGTTGCTACTCTTATGAAGCCTACATTGCAGGTAGGAAACAAACTATCCTTTCACACTGGGGATGTGGGTGGGGTGGGGGGTTCTCTTCCCTCACTGTATGGTGCAAGCCCAGGATAACCAGAAACACCCTTGTTTTCACTTGGAAATAAAATAAAAGCTGCAATTGCTTAAGCTATCAGTTTAAACTGAGACACATCTGCCTCCAAACCCCTCCAAATGGTAGCAATTACTAGTTTTAATGTTGATGACTTACCACTAATCAAGACCTGTATTTATATCCCTACCAATGAATGTGTGTTCACATAGCTAGCTTGCATGTGACGTAAACATTGCTTCCAACTCAGGCAGTTCACCCAGTATTAGCAGGCAGAGTCCATGTCTGTGCTATGAGAGACATATTTCAGTAACATAGGAACTGCTTAATACTGTCTTCTGAATCTAATATGGTCAGAAAAATAAAATCTTTCATTCCCTGTATTGGTTTCAATATTTTTTAAAATCTAGGAAATCTGTGGCAATGTAGGTACAGGGGAGAGTATGCTATTTCTTTATAAGTGAATGAATGTTGATCCAAAGCAAGGTTCCAGAGGGGTTAATTAAAAGGATTATTCACACACACACACACACACACACACACACACACACACAGCTGTGACCATGTGAAGCCAGTGTAAGTTCATAAAAAGCAAGATCTGACAGACTAATCTAATCTGTTTTGGGGACAGGTTGGCAAAAGTATTGGAATACATTCTCTTTTTTTAATTTATTGATTTAGAGAGAGAAAGGGAGGGAGGGAGGAAAGGGAGAGAGGGAGGAGAAAGTTGTTCCACTTATTTATTCATTCATTGGCTGCTTGTTGTATATGCCCTGACTAGGGGTTGAACTCACAAACTTGTCATATTGGGATCACGCTCTAACCAATTTAACTACCTGTACAGGGCCAGGAATACATTTCAATACAGTGTACATGATCTTAACAAGACATTGGACTACATTTTTATGATATTCTAATGTAGAAGAGAGAGAAATATGTTTTATGATAACACAAGCCAAAAATATATCATTACTCAAGGGATATTAATTAATAAATAGATATAAACCTGAAAAAAAATGTCTTCCAGAGTATCATAAAGTTCTGATGTTAAGGACATGGAAATAATATAATCTGATTTAAGTGGGGCAACCAACTTGTCCCAATTTGCCTCAGACTTTCCTAATCTGATTACTAAAAGTCCCAAATTCTGGGAAACCCTTCAATTCCAGGCAAACCAGGGTGATGGTAAATCACCCTAGATTAGAACAGTGACTACAAGAAGGAGTAGGAAATTACCAGGCAGCAGACGGGAAAGCACTGATTCATGGGCAAGCCTAGTATGTTTGAGAAGCTACAAGTAATTCAGGGTTGCCCAAACAAGGATTAGTAGAAAAGAACAATTAGCTAGGAATTGGGTTCTAGAGGATCTTTATTTTTTTAAGTTGTAGTGAAATATATATAATGTAAAATTGACTTTTAAGTGTGCAGTGGCTTTAGGTACATTCACATTGTTGTACAACCATCACCACCATCCAAACCCAAGCGGGAATTCTGTAAGATTTAACATTAACTCCTCATTTCCTTCTCCAACCAACCCCTAGAAACCATCATTTTACTTTCTGCGTCTATGAATATATTTATTTTAAGTACCTCATATAAGTCAAATCATATAATATTTGTCCTTTTATGACTGGTTTGTTTCACTTAGCATAATGTTTTAAAGATCCATCAATGTTGTAGCATATGTCAGAATTTCCTTCCCTTTTAAGGCTAACTGACTGTATGTATATACCACATTTTGTTTCTCCATTCATCCCATTCATCCATTGATGGATACTTTGGCAGCTTCAACCTTTTGGTTATTGAGAATAATGACATTATAAACATGGGTGTACAAATATCTGCTTGAGTTTCTGCTTTCAATTCTTTTGAGCATATACCCAGAAGTAGGATTGTTGGATCATATGGTAATTCCATTTTTTTTCTATTATTTTAGGAACCACCATATTGTTTTCTACAGTGGCAACACCAATTTACATCCTTACTGGGAGGGCACAAGAGTTCCAATTTCTCCACATCATTGCCAATACTTACTATTTTCATTCAGGAGTCTAAGGAAAGGTAAAACAAGATTTAGATGAATTGAATATAGGGTACTTGTGAGGCAGCCAGATCAATACATCTAGTTGGTGGTTGAATATATTGACCTGGAGCTCAGCATGAGCTTGGCTTGAAATATACTTATCACTGTGTAGGTGGATCCTGAAACCATAGATTGCCCAAGGTCAGTATGTGAAATAAAATCACATTTATTTCTAAGAAACACCAAAATTTATGGGCCTAGCGAAGAATAAGAAAGAACATTCATGAAGGTGAAATCTACAGGGATATAAGTTCAGCTCAAAATAAGAACATTATAAAAATTAGAGTTGTTCAAAAATGGGGGGAGGGGGTGCGGTTCCTTTTGTTGAAAGTGGGTGCCCAGCCTTTGGGGCTGTTGTCAGAAGCAAGCCAACCACTTGTCTGGATGTCTCAGGAGGGATTTATTCCTTGATGAGGATTTGGTTTCCATGCTAAGAGTATTATTTTTTAATATCTAAAAAACCCCCTACTGTTTCATCAGAAAACAACGTGAATTAACAAAATCCTGGGAGATCTTCACTTGTTTAATACTTGAGGTTTCCAGGACTGATTGAATTTATTAACAAGAAATACATGAGGCTACTTTAGTCTTCCAAGTCAAAAGCTGGGCATACCCCACTCAAAAACCGCTGCAAATATTTAAGGGAAAATAAGCCAAAATAATAACTGTGATGCTCTTGTAAATAATGCCTGCTGAAAGACTCACAGAATAGTGGCCAAAACACTTTGGTTCCAGTAAGATGAATAAGAGAACTTGCCAGCACTTCGAAAGACAACCGCCCCCTTGTTGTGTTTGCTTATGTGTGTTATAGTTTTATTTATGGTTATTAAATATGAATAGGGGAACATGATGAATAAAGAAAATATGAATAAGAACGTAAGCCAGAATTACTCTTGTTCTCTGTCCCAAATCATGAGATTCCTTGGAAAATAAAAAGCAACAAAGTAAAACCTCTCTGAGAGCCACTTGATAAATATTCCATCTTCTGTCTGGAAATAAAAGAGCCACCTTTGCCTATGAGTCCTTTATTTGTTCTGTAACTCGTAAGGAGGCCCACCTGCCTCCTCACACTGACTGACAGAACAGCTGCTTTCTCTCAGACAAGGTCTGCGCCCGGGACCCACCAGACCTGGATGAAATGCAGATCGCCAGTTAATGTAATCCCGTTGCTGGTCTCTGAGGAATGGTAACTGGCTTTCCAAACAAATGCCAACAGTCTGGGAATCATCTCTATATTCTATATATAGGCAAAGCTGTTTGGAAATGAAAGCAATAAATCCTTGTCTTACAGCCTGAATTATTCATTTTTGACACATACACCCCCATCTGTACCTCTAAGAAAGTGAGGTTTCTCTAAAAACTGCACCAATATCCTTTCAGAGTCAGAGAGTGAGGATTTGAACCCTGCCTCTATCATTTACTAGCTGTAACCTTGGCTACTTTTGCCTCCATTTCTTTATCAGTCAAATGGGATTATTAGGAGAATTAAATGAGTTACACATACATAGCATATTGCAGTATGGTCTCTTAGTGCTCAAAAAAATGTATGCAGGATGTACAGGGTTTCTGTACCTATCTATTGGAGAACTTCTCGAAGTAACTGATGTTCTTCCTGAGCAGACAATGGAAGAGGACCTAGGATGCTTAGCAAATTAGCTTTTGGTTCAAAATAAAAATAGGTTGCCTCACTTGTTGAACTATGGGTGTGAATCACTTTTTCATGCCTGTTCCCCAGCGTCTGGAATCTCCAGTCTTTTCCGGATGATGAGCTGTTTATGATATAATGACATCCCCCAAATTTTTGACATGCTGACATGTGGGGGGTCCCTAGAGTTCCAGGTGATGAGAGGTTTAGAGGCAGGGGGAAACCAATTGCTAAGAGTTGATACTATCTAGCTCATTGACTCAATATTTGAACTAAATAACTTTTTTTATTTTAAGTAATCACCAATATCAAAACAATCATAGGATTTTAGAGCTGGGAGAGGCCTTTGATTATTATAGATAGATAGATAGATAGATAGATAGATAGATAGATAGATAGATGATAGAGGTTAGATAGATATAGATATAGACATAGACATAGACATAGATATAGATATATAGATACAGATACAGATATAGATGAAGAAGCTGAGACACAGATGCTGAATTATTTGATCGATACTTCTGAACAAATTAGTGGTAGAAGACTAATCCACCTCTCCTAGTTCAGTTCCCTCATATTTTCATCCAATAAATACTTCTCAAACTCTTGCAATGTGCAAGATATTGAGAGTAAGGAGTTGAATAAAACATCATCTGATCCCTCAAGAACTTTAGAGTCTAGAGAATTCTCCCAAGCAAATGGCCCATTCTTGTACAGTGTGATAAACACCATGTGCTGTCATGTTGGGTGGAAAGATGTCAGAGGACATGTTATACTCTATCAATTACATCTCATCATCACAGAGGACTTACTCTGTGTCAACTCTGACCTCGGCTCCAGGCATACAATGTGAAGGGCTACAACCGTTACCCTCAAAAGACTGTAAAGCTTATCACAAATACAGTATAAGGTAGCACATTCCATATTATATGAGGGTTGCAGACAGCATAGTGCTGAGTTTAGAAGAGACCTCACTCACCAAGAGATGAAACCACTGTAGGAGATGAAAACAGCATTGAACTTTGAAGGAAATGACAATCAGAACAGGGCATGTTGTGCTCAGAATTTATTCCAGGAAGGCATACTTCTTTTTTTTTTTAATATATTTTATTGATATTTTACAGAGAGGAAGGGAGAGGGATAGAGAGTTAGAAACATCGATGAGAGAGAAACATCGATCAGCCGCCTCCTGCAAACTCCCCACTGGGGATGTGCCCACAACCAAGGTACATGCCCTTGACCGGAATCGAACCTGGGACCCTTGAGTCCGCAGGCCGACGCTCTATCCACTGAGCCAAACCGGACAGGGCAGGAAGGCATACTTCTTAAGTCAAATCTGATTCCATCCCCAAATAATACAGCTGTTCTCATGACAGACTTTTTCAGAACTTACAAGAAAGAACAAATGTGATGGACTTAGTGGGTCCCTTCCTCTTCCACATGTCTTGTTTTCTTCATGCCTTCTAATTTATATTCTCTCAATGATTCCCTTTATATTCAAATGCATTTTAAAGATTATTCTCCTGCCAAACCGGTTTGGCTCAGCTTTAGCTATCTCTCAAAAAGTGGACTGAAAGGTCCCAGGTTTGATTCCGGTCAAGGGCATGTACCTTGGTTGCGGGCACATCCCCAGTAGGAGGTGTGCAGGAGGCAGCTGGTCGATGTTTCTCTCTCATCGATGTTTCTAACTCTCTATCCCTCTCCCTTCCTCTCTGTAAAAAAATCAATAAAATATATTTTAAAAAATAAAGATTATTCTCCTATTCCCTTCTTAGTATCCTGCTTTAGCTATCTCTCAAAAAGTTATTTTCCTAATTCAGCTTCTTAAGAAATATTTCAAAATAGATTTTTACATTAAACTTTGACATTACCCAAACATAACTTAATTTGTGACTTTTAAGTAAAAACAGTTTTCTAAATGTGTGAATGTGAATTTTTAAAATAGTATAAAAGTCTATTGAATAAGTGAATAATAAGGAAACACTAATATCAAATGCCTAGACATTATTATCTAAACTTGGACAAACCAGAATTTTTTCCAAACCAAATATGAAATTATCAACCCAAGATAATTAGGAGATAAGTGACATAATAAAATCAACTTTTAAATGGCTGTCATGCTGCATTTCCTAGAAATCTTCAAATGTTTGCTCTTGAATGGCCAAAGCAATTGAAATAAAAGATAAAGTACTAAAACAACTGCTTGAAATCATATTTCTAAAGATTTACAAATTCTCCCAATTCTCTACATTATTTAGGGCAAAAGTTATTTTCCCAGGAAGGAAACCTTACTTTAAGAAACCACTCCAGTATTTCCCTTGGTAAGAAATAAGCCAAATGGTTCCAGCACGTGGAATTTTATTTGGAAAAATATCAGAAATACAGAGAAACTTTAATAACTCTTTGGAACTAACTACCATTGTGTTATTCCCAGAAGTTTTCTTCTTGATAAAGATGATGAGCTAATAATCAGTGTCTACCAGAAAACAAAATAAACCAAAAACCTGGAAACCAGCAGCAAGTGGTTACATGGGATCCGTATGGCATTCTAGAAAGAACCTGAACTGGGAGCAAGATGCCTGGATTTGCCACGTATAAAGCAGAAAAGAATAGATTCCATAGATACGTTTTTTAAATGCTTCACTTTAAGTGTGCCATCTCATGTTTTTGACAAATGTGTAGAAAGCATCACCCTACACAAAATTTGGACTACTTACATCACCCTAAAACAGGGGTGGGCAACCTTTTTGTGAGTGCGTGCCAAACCCAGCAAAATCTCTGACTCAAAATTCTTCTGCGTGCCAACCCTAATTTTTTGAGAACATGTTAGGCCTACTTGATATCTCTTAAGGTGTACGTATGTGAAGAACCTTGAAGAAATAATAAAATTCATTCGAGCGACAAAAACACAGTATATGATGATGAAAAATACATTTATTTTTTAATGTATACATGTTATGTAAAATTATTTATTTATCTAAGATGCACCTATACTGAATTTATCTGAAAAATAAAAAAGTCAATATTAAGAAAAAAACTGTAAATGGAAGATTATAAGAGAGGGTTTCGTGTGCCAGCAAAAGTTACTGGCGTGCCATGGTTGGCATGCGTGCCAGGGGTTGCCCATCCCTGCCCTAGAACATTCTCTCATGCCCCATGACAGTCAATCCCTTCCCCCAACCCTGCCCCAGCTACTGATTTTATTTCTAGCACTATAAATCACTTTTATGTTTTCTAGAACTTCATATAAATGGTACCATACAATAATTGCTCTCTTGTCTGGCTTTAGCTCAATTGTTTTTGAGACTCATCCATACTGGTGTGTGCATTAGTTTTTCTTTTTGATGCAGAGTATATTCTACTGTATAAATATAAATTTCACTAATTCTACCCCTTATTGATGGACATTTGGATTGTTATAAAACTGCTACGGGTAATGAATCATCTTGCTATTAGTTTTCCATTCGTCCCTTCACATTTTTTGTTCTTCTGTTTCTTCTTCTTTATCTGGGTTAATCAAATTATTTTTAGCATTTCTTTTATTTCTCCTATTGGCTTATTAACTGTAACTTTTTGTTTTTTAATTTTTTAAATATATTTTTATTTATTTCAGAGAGGAAGGGTGGGGGAGAGAGAGATAGAAACATCAATGATGAGAGAGTATCAATGACTGGCTGCCTCCTGCACACCCCCTACTCCTGCAACCCAGGCATGTTCCCTGACCGGGAATCGAACCTTAGCCTCCTGGTTCATAAGTCCAAGATCAACCACTTAGCCCCACCAGCTGAGCTGTTTTTCATTTTAAATGGCTGCTCTAGCACTAATAATATACATATTTAATTTATCAAAACTATTTATAGCCCAGTATTTTACCACTTCACCATTTATACCTCACTTTTCATACTTCCCACTTGCTACTTCCTATGTCACAAAATAATCTGAAAGAGTATAACTCCATTTATCTGTCCTCCCTTTGTGTTCTTGTCATATTCTTTACTCCTACATACTATCAACCTTACTTTAAAATGTTATTTTTTTTTCAAATGGTGACTTTTATATTAATCTATTTAGTTGCCATTTCCAGTGCTCTCCATTCCTTACTAAAGATTGGAGTTCCAAATAGAGTCATTTCCCTTTAGCTCAAAAAATATCGGCCTGCGGACTGAAAGGTCCCAGGTTCGATTCCGGTCAAGGGCATGTACCTTGGTTGCGGGCATATCCCCAGTAGGAGATGTGCAGGAGGCAGCTGATTGATGTTTCTAACTCTCTATCTCTCTCCCTTCCTCTCTGTAAGAAATCAATAAAATATATTAAAAAAAAAAAAGATTGGAGTTCCAAATAGAGTCATTTCCCTTTAGCTCAAAAAATATCCTCTATCATTTCTTATAATGCAGGTTTTCGTTATACAAACTTTTGAAGACTATTTTCAAAATCTTCAAAAACTGGATTGGCAGGTTTTTCTTTCTTTCAGCAGTATGAAGATATTATTCCATTGTTTTCTGGCCCCCATGATTCTGATTAGCCATTATTTGTATCATTATTCTCTGTATGCAATGTCTTTTTTCCCTCTACAGATTTTCTCTGTCTTTGATTTTCAATAATATCATGGTATTTTTATTTATTTAATAATGTTTATTTCTTGAATATAAATCAATATTTTAAATTAAATTTAGAAAAATATCAGCCATCATGCCTTCAAATATATTTTCTTCTTTATCCTCACTCTCTTCACTTTTGGGAACTCTATTACATGTATGTTAAACCATGTGATATTTTGCCACAGGCCCTGAGGCACTGTTAATTTTTCTTTAAATTCCCCCTGCCCCTGTCCTTCAGATTAGAAAATGCCTGGATTTTTCTTCAAGGTCACTGGCTCTTTCGTATGTTATCTACAAGTTGCTGTGAAGCCTGGATGGTGAATGTTTAATTATAGTTGTAATTTTCCATTCTAGAATTTCCTTATGGTTTTATTTGTTTGTTTACAGTTTTTATTTCTCTGCTGAGATACCCTGTTACCTCATTAAGCCCCTGTATTCCTTTACTTATTTGAATACATTTTCTTTTCATTCTTTTAACATATTTATAATAGCTACTTTAAAGTCTTCATCTGCTAAAACTAGCATGTGAACAGTCTTGGGGTTAGTTTGTATTAACTGCTCTTCTCTTGACTGTGTAAGTTCTGTGCATGTGTAATAATTAGTGCTTGTATATAAAACTTTGTAGATGATTAATTGAGGAGACACTGGATTTTATTACCTTATTTTGAAGAGAACTGATCTTTGTTCTAGAAGTAGTTTAATTGCTGGCTCATCAACTTGAACTTGGGTAGCATTGGTCTTACACTTTATTAGGTTCTGTAGAAAGTACAAGGTGTTTTCAAAGTTCTTGTTACTTAACCATATTTCTCTCCAAAGGAGATGGAGTTTGGAGTTTTTGTTAAAGTTGATTTCAAGTAGGTCTTATTCTAGAGACCTTACCCAAAAGGTGTGGTCTAACTGGTGTTTCAGCTGAAGGACAAATTAACTCATGTTCTCTATTCAGATTGGGCTGGAATGCCAATGCACTTCAGCTCTGCTTCAACTCCAGCCCACTGGGCCACGGTAAAGAAATTGTCCCCAGACTGAGGGCGAGAGTGAGGCTCACCTTGTGACCTTCCTTCTCTGAGGGATTAGTTTTGTGCTGCCTGTGGTCCAATGACTGAAAACGGTTGCTTCACATATTGTTTTGTTTTAGAGCTGTTTATGGCAGGTTAGTCCTGTGCCATTATTCAGTCTTATCCAAAGCAGAAGACCTCCTCCACAGATATAAAACGGCTTTACTTTTTGGCTTGGATGCCTTACATAGTGATGGCTCCATTAACTGCCATAGGAAATCTAGGAACAGGAGCAAATTTGGGAGAAATAATGATGATTCAGGTTTCATTCATGTTGCATAGGAAATGTGAGAGAGGCTGGTAGAGAATGTGATCGTTTCATTCATTCATTAATACTTACATTTAAAATTGATCACCACTTGTGCATGCACAAACTATTCCTTTTTATTATATTACCTTTAAATATACTCATATAAATAGCATTGATTTTAACTCTTCCTTGAATTAATTTAGAATTAGAATCAAAGTTATAGAAAAAAAGGGGTTGTTTTTGACAGTGACATGTTAAAAAATTGAAGGTATTTTTTTTCTAATTGGGGAATGAGCATCTATTTAATCTTGTGATGAAATTATTTTTCTCTTTTTATACCACCCTGCATGAGTATTACCTCTCAGCTATGGTAGTCCAGACAAAATACTGGGCCACACATGTGTTCTCATTGAAGTGAAACTCCTCCAATGTACCAACCACAAATATGAAATTAAGGTGCTGACACAACTGAAAGAACATGGGCAATAACAATGAATATATTTCGGTGTTTCTGTGGACTATGTCAGGAATTAAAGTAAAAACACTCAGAGCCATCACTATTCCACTAGAGAAGTTTCAGCCTTACCAGGTGTAGAATGAAAGGCACTGGTGATTAAATGTAAAATTCCTCTGGCAGGCATTCAGGGGCAGCCACCGTCAAACAGAAATCACACTGTGTCATTTCCGCATAAGTGTGTAGGACAGCTTCCCATTTGCATCCAGCCCATATACAGCTGGTAGCTAAGTCGGCTGAGACCTTGACCCAAAGGTTCACAGTGATTTGTATCCTCAGGCTTCCCTTCCAAATGTGTTAACGACTAGTCCTCATCAGAAGGAACATTTGGTGCTGCAAGTTTCCCAATTTCGCTTTCCTTCTCCCTCCTCCACTCCACTTTCTTTCCCTTCTTCTCCTGCCCTCCCTCCCTGCTCCCCCTACTCCCCACTATGACCTGTTTCTATCTCAGGTTCTGCTCTTTGTACTATAAAATGTATATTAATTTGAACTAATCTTGAATACATAATGACAGTGCTATGGTTTGTTTTGAGAGTTATAGCAGAAGGTGAAATTCATGATTTAACATCCCTTAGCTAGCTTGGTGACCATTAGAGGGTAAACTGCTTTAAAGCCTGTATTTTATTTACTTATTCGCTTGTTTGCTTTCTTAATTAATATTCCTGGTGCCTAACTTGGTGCCTGGCCCGTGGAAAGTGTTGTGCTTGACAAATCTTTGCTATTGAACGAACAGCAGGAAAAGACACTTGTTCCACTTTGGCTTAAGAGACTCTAATGAAAGGTAGCATGTTGGTATTCCATCATCTTTGGTCCTCAAGTGCTTTCCAGACTTAGTGGAATGAATAGGCATTCTTTACCAAAGAAATGGATGTTGGCAAACCTTGAAACCTGCAGAACCCGGGCCTCATCACTTACTGCTTAGCTGTGTGACAATGGGCAAGCTATTACCATCTCGGGGCCTCCACATTTTCATTTGCAAAATACAGGTAATAACTGTCCTTAGTTCATAAGATTACTATGGATATTGAAAGATTACACATGTGCTCAATAAGATCTTAATCTATCATTATTACTATAATGATTATTGTTCTTATTAAATAGTTTTAAGGAGATAATAAGAATTATAATGTTTATAAAAATGCCAACAGGAAACTTCATAAATGCCAACAAGAAACAACAAATACACATACTTTAGTTATTAACCAAAAATCTTATTACACACTAACTGATCCTTCTAGAAGATAATAAGTTAGTTCTTGATAAGCAAAGATGTTAAAATATTTGTAGCTTATTCTCATGCTTGAAGTAATGACAGGTATACTTATGTACTTTATAAATGTAGTTGTCTGAATTTTGTCTCACCCAAAAGTTATGTTGAAATCCTAATTCTCAATACCTACAAACGTGACCTTATTTGGAAAGAGGGTCTTTGCAAATAGAATCAAGTCATGATGAGCATATTGGATTAGGCTGGGCCCTAAATCCAATAACTGGTGTCTGTATATGAGAAAGGAGAGTGATATTTAGACTCAGAGGGAAGAAGGCCATGTGAAGAGACTGGAATAATGCAGCCGTAAGCCAGGGAACACTAAGGAACACCAGAAACCACAGATGCTAGGAACACGCAAAGAAGGATTTGTCCCTAGGTCTTCTCAGAGAGCATGGCCCTGCCAACAACTTGATTTTGGACTTTAAGGCTCAAGAAGAAAGAGAAAATAAATTGCTGTCATTTTAAGCCACAAAGGTTTTGGTACTTTGATATGACAACCCTTGGAAACTAATACAATAACTTACAGAAAAGTGAGGGGGCATTTTTCCTCCATTTCTTAAGTTCATTGTAAAACAAAACTTTAAAAATATCGTCAGTTGGCTTTTGTTTAAAAAATATGGTTTGTAGTCAAGAACTTCACACTTCATTTTCCTTTTTAAATTTTTTGGAGGGGAACGATATTTATAAATATGGAAATACAACTACAGGAAGAGGAGCTTTAAACACGGGGATATGTTTAAGTAATGTTACTGATCTTTAAGGAGTGTGAGTTACATTCGAATACTGTAGAAGTTCTTTATAATGTTTTCCAGGAGACGAGGTTTTTGAACTCTATGTGCAGGAAACCATTACATGGGGGAAAATATTGCTTTATGGGTCTCTGGCTGGGACTTTTAAGTGTTATGTATGAGAAAACATTGAAACTGGGGGAAGGAAAGATGTTACAAGAAGCAATCTTGTATTATGTTCCTAAAGGCTGTATTCTGAGGAGTGTTAATAAATGTCCTTCAAATTCATTCTTATTCAACTGCTTTTGTTCACGTTGATTTTACTTGCCTTACAAAAGTTTCCTTTGGAGCTCTAGCCCGTTTGACTCAGTGGATAGAGTGTTGGCCTGTGGACTGAAGGGTCTGGGGTTCGATTCAGGTCAAGGGCACATGCCTGGGTTACGGGCTTGGTCCCCAGTAGGGGGTGTGCAAGAGGCAGCCGATCAATGATCTCTCACCATTGATGTTTCTAGCTCTCTCTCCCTCTCCTTTCTTCTCTGAAATGAGTAAAAATATATTTTTTAAAAAAGTTTCCTTTGGAGATAAAACCAAAATTTAAGCACAAAGCTTTTCAACTAAAATCCAGCAGGGCTTTTTGAGATACCGCATCTCTATTAGGGTAGAGGACACATAATCAGCTCCCTAACTTATGACATGATGAATATACAACTGAGGTCATTAAGTAGTAGGGGCATCCAGGGCTGGGGAGCAGGCAGCACAGGAAAGAAGGAAGAGCTTTGAAGTTACACAGAGTCCAGAGAATGATAGGACATTGGTCAATTCAGTTACGTTCATTTACCTTCCTGTTTTCTCACCTATACAATCACATGTCTTACCTCATGATTCTTGAAAGGATTATTTGAGTTAATATATACAAAGTAGATAGAATAATTTCTAGCATTTATACTAGATCAACAAATATTTCTCTGCCTTCTTCTCCATTAAATCTGTAATATACATTTGAGACCACCTCTGTGCCTTTATATCCGGGAACTGGGAAGAGGCTGGATGAAATTCTATGGTCAGAGACTCAAGTTATGGTGTAATGACTAGGAAATTCCAGCATCAGCCTCAGCAGCATGGAACCTGTTAGATAGCCTTTGGAAGGAGTAGAGAGGCTTTCCATCGTCACTCCCAGTGCGTGGAATTTGCCTGGTTAGGTGTAATCACAGTGCTTGAAGAGGATTTCTGCTCACTTTTACATTTCCCACATTGTGCAAAGGAAAGAATACTGAATTTGGAGCAATAACAAGATGGACAAATCTCTCTAGTCTATTTAGTCCCTGATTCCTTCAACTGTCAGCAGGTGTGAGTAGGCTGATTTCCAAAACTATTTTGGATATATGTTAGCTAAGGTGTACTTTGGACTCGAAGACACTCATTGGTTTGACTCTCAGCTCCAGTACTTCATACTCAAAACCCCCATCAGTTTCCTTTCACTAGATCAGTGGTTATCAAATTATAGTATGTGTCAGAATCACCTGTAGGACTTGTTAAACACAGAGGTGGGGCCCCCACAGCTTCTGATTCAGTTCATCTGGGGTGAGGGCCCACGAATCTGCATTTCTAACAAGTGCCAGGTGATGCTCCTGATCATACATTGAAAATCAATACTCTTTCGTAGAATTGTACACTTGAAACCTATATGATCTCATTAACCAGTGTCACCCCAATGCATTAAATAATAATTAATAATAATAATAATAATAATAATAAAGAAAACCAATACCATGGGTCAGGAGTCAGCAAAATACAGCATATAGGCTTAATTTGGCCCACTGCTTGTTTTTGTAAATAATGTTTCATTGGAACACATACATGCCCATTTGGTTTGCATATTTTCTGTCCATAGCTGCTTTCACACTATAATGGCAGAGTTGCGTGGTTGAATGACTATATAGCCACAAAGCCTAAACTAGTTACCCTGTGGGCCTCTACAGAAAGCTAGCAGATCTGTTCTAGACTATAATGTGATATTCTTCCCATGTAGATTCTGCCTATTTAAAATTTCTTTTCTCTCTGAGCCTAGATATCTTCTCACATATTAGAAAACATGACCTCTGTACGCTTGAAGACTTAATGGTGTTCTTTCTTAGCATAATTGTTAAGAGGTCTCTTGGGTTTGAACTCCAGCTCTACCACTTAGCTGTGTGGCTTTGGATAAGTTCGCTTCTTATATGTTAAATGGGGCTAATAATAGTACTTATCACATAGGGTTATTGTGAGGAATTAAGGGAGTTATACATCTGAAGCACTTAGAAAAGTCTCTGACATATAGGAAACCCTCAATAAGTGTTCGCTACTACCACCACTATTATCATTAAAGAAAAAAGAACTTTCAGAGTGTTCTGTTCTCATGTTTTCCCTTCCCAGGTTTTTCAAGCTTTTTAATTAGTACATGAGATCATTAAGCATATTCACTGTGTGTTTATGAGAGCAATGCAGCCACTTACTCTAGTCTTAAAATATTTGATCACAAATCTTGCTATCTCTAATAATTATCAAAAGCAAAGAGAAAGAATAGCATTTTTATGGGAGTGACTCATTAGAATTAATAACAAAATTAATAAGATGGACCCTGTCCAAGTCCTTGCTTTTCTAACAGTCCTTTGTGGAGACTTACAGGCTTTTCTGAAGTGGGAAGGAGATCAAAGGTCCTTTAAATTAAAAAGAAAAAAAAGTGCAGCGTATCTTACTAAGGAATCTCTGCGGTCAAGCTTAAAATTTTATCCTGAGTTGTTTGTTCTGAGTCTGAAGCTTTCCAGAAAAGTCTTGGGAAATAAGTTCTCTTTGGGTTCTGTCATAGGGCTGTTTTGCTTGTAGAACTTTACCTTCTAATAATATTTGAACTTGAAGCACCAAGCGCAGAAATGATGAAATACAGAGGCTTCCTCCAGGACATGGACACAGTATCCGTTAGCTCCATCCTCTTTCCCATTTGGTCCACACGGTGATCTCGTTCTCACTCAATAGTCTGTCACCAACCACGCTTGTCTTGAACCTCTAACAGTGCATCTGTCTGAGTCAGGCAGATCTAGATTCAAATCACAGTTTTCCTCCTAGAACAGTGGTTCTCAACCTTGGCTGCACATTAGAATCACCTGGGAATCTTTTTTAAAATCCTGATTTCTGGGCCTCGTCCTCCGGAAATTCTGTTTCTTTGTTATGGGGTGGGGCCACCACATTAGTAACAAAGAAACAGAATTTCCGGAGGATGAGGCCCAGAAATCAGGATTTTAAAAAGATTCCCAGGTGATTCTAATGTGCAGCCAAGGCTGAGAACCACTGGCCTAGAAGCTGTGGACCTCTATTTCCTCTTTTCTAAAACGGGATAATAGACTAATCAGCTATTTAAATATTGGGATATGAGAGCAAAGGAGGCGCGCTTTTTAGAATCCCTGATGTTGTGAGAGCTTCACAAAGGCTACATACATGCTGTTCACCCCACACTATCATTTGGCTGAACGACGAAGTGCGAACATCGTAAACCTGTCTTTTACTTTAGTCCTTCCAAATAGTTTCCCAGCACTTCGCTTCCCCCTGCACTAAAATTGTAACCTTCCCATATGATAGGGCGGGCTCCTCGACAAAGAGGAGACACCATAATGGGGGGAAGGTTTCCATGGCATGTTTTTATAGAACTTGATGGAAAAGGGCCAACAACGACAACAAAAACTTCCAAGCACCTGCGTGTGTGGTGGCTTATCGGCAGGGGGATTGGGTGGGGGGAAGG
>NW_005871174.1:3143486-3268505 GCF_000147115.1 Myotis lucifugus | reverse complement strand
GAAAACATGAAAAAAATGCGATTTCCTAAATAAAAAGAATCTGTGTCCTTTAAGCTGAATTGTAGCCCTCACTTAGGGGGAACAGCCATCACTGAAAAAACTAAATGCAGCTGGACTGGGCATAAAGGCTCCTTTAAAAAGTAGTTCAGGGAGAGCTGGAGAGCGCCAAGAGGGCCGGAGGTACCACCTAGGCAGGATACATTAACTGCTGCTTGGGAGCACTGAATTGCTGTGGGAGAAGCCCTGTGGTGTTAATGAGGCAGTTAACGCTTGGGTTAAAAAATAGTAGCTAAATTCAAGTGGAAACAATTGGGATGGAAAGCAACGCAAATGGCCTGGGGGCAGTTACAGGTGCAATTAAGATGAACACACACATATATATTTTAGGAAACTGAACTGCTAAACTAGTGAGGGTACAAAACAAAAGTGTTTTTTTAATGCCCTTTAACCATGCAATTACATGGATAATACAACATATAAATAGTATTAAATAATTTATTTTTTGTTTTTGTTTTTTGTTTTTTGGGGTTTTTTTTGTTTGCTTATTTTTTGGCAACTCTGCCAGGACTAAATAATTTATTTTTATTAAAAAACATAGTTGAGTGAAGAGCTTATTCGTACATCCTTACAGTACTTCTTCACTCTTGAAATAAATCCAACCATCTTACCAATACTTCCCCAATCCCGTATTTCCTGGAATTATGGCAAAACCTCCATAGGCCTGTCCATCACTGCAATGGGTGCAAAGTTTGCAGAACAAAACCATGGTATTAAATAATTTATTTTTTGTTTTTGAATTCTAAATCTTTTACTTTGACAATAAAACTCTCAGTTTAAACTTTAGTTCGTTCTGCTCTCAATCAGATAAAACGTTTTCCCATTCCCCAAGCAGTGACCCTCTTTCTTGGTTCTTGGTTCTTGATTACAGAAATTGGCTTCATCTGTCCATCTCAAATACTGCAACACCCTCCAAAGAGCAGCAAGAATTACCCTGAGTTCAGTATTCCTTTTATCATGGTAGATGACTGAGAGGTGACCTGCTGAAGTCTTTATCTAGCAGAAAGACACTTTTTTTTCTTTTTTACCCAGCAATCTGATCTCAGTAACACTTCACTAGCACCTCCTAGAAACTTCATAAACACTTGTTGCTTAAAAAAATTAAAATGATTAAAACATAAAGTAATCCATTTTTGTCTTAAACAGGAAAGTTTTAAAATCTGAGGGCAGAAGTTCTTTGAATTAAATATGAACTTTATAGCCATTTTGTCATGTTGTTTTATAGATACTGTCTTTGAAAGTTTCCAGTAACTTTCGAATAATCAGCCAGAACCTCTTAAAGTTGCTGGAGAAATGAATTAAGAATAAAGGTTTAATTATGCTTTGCCTGCTAGAGAATGCGGTACTAAAACTGGACAACTAATGGGTCTGGGCTGCCTGTCACTACTTGAACCAATTAAGCAGAAACAGAGTTGAGTCATGTATGAGCATGTATTCCAATACTAGAGGCCTGATGCACGAAATTCGTGCAAGAGTAGGCCTTCCTTCCCCCAGCTGCTAGCAGTAGCTTCCCTCTGACACCTGGGATACCAGCTTCCCTCTGGCTGCTGGCAGGCACCCGGACCCGGGCTTCCCTCGCAGCCCGGGCTTCATCTGGAAGGTCATCCGGAAGGATATCCGGTCTAATTAGCATATTATGCTTTTATTATTATAGACTAGAGGCCCTGTGCATGATAGCCTGCACCCTCTCCAATCTGGAACCCCTCTCGAGGACATCCCTCTCACAATCCAGGACTTCTCGAGGACATCCCTCTCACAATCCAGGACTGCTGGCTCTCAACCGCTTGCCTGCTGCCAGCCTGATCACCCCCTAACCACTCCCCTGCCAGCTTGATCGACACCTAACTGTTCCCCTGCCAGTCCGGTCACCCCCAACTGTTCCCCTGCCAGTCCGGTCACCCCCAACTGCCCTCCCCTGCAGGCCTGGTCCCCACAACGACCCTCCCCTGCAGGCCTGGTTGCCCCCAACTGCCCTCCCCTGCAGGCCTGGTCGCCCCAACTGCCCTCCCCTGAAGGCCTGGTTCCCCACAACAGCCCTCCCCTGCAGGCCTGGTCCCTCCCAACTGCCCTCCCTGTTGGCCATCTTGTGGTGGCCATCTTGTGGCCACATGGGGGCAGCAATCTTTGACCACATGGGGGCGGCCATCTTGTGTTTTGGAGCGATGGTCAATTTGCATACCGGTCATGACTAATTAGCATATCATGGCTAATTAGCATATTCCCATCTTATTATTGTGTTGAAGTGATGCTCAATTTGCATACTGGTCATCACTAATTAGCATATCTGGTCATGACTAATTAGCATATCTGGGCTAATTAGCATATCCCTTCTTATTATATAGGATTGCTGGCAGTATAGGAGACCAGCAGGTCATCCACTAAAATCTGTTCTGCAACCCCCTATAAACCAGCTGCTTATATTGGGTAGAAGGACAAAGATTACATGCAGAAATAGGCAAAAGGAGTAAGAATGGGTATGAAAGTTACAGATAACAGGCAATGTGGGCTGGGGGAGGGGGCAGCTGAGGGGTTGAAAAGGGTGGGGTGCCTCCAGGAGTCAACTGTTGTTAATCTTTCCAGGAGAATAGGCAGTTCTCAGATAAGGAGGATAAACCACATTTCCAGGTTAACTCCCAAGCCCCAGGGCATACAACTCCCAGCCAGGTTAGAATGTGCTTTCTTTAATCAGAACAAAACAATCAGGATTAACAAAGCATGATTAATATTTCTTATAGCTATAGAGCAGTGGTTCTCAACCTTCCTAATGCCGCAACCCTTTAATACTGCTCCTCATGTTGTGGTGACCCCCAACCATAAAATTATTTTCATTGCTACTCATAACTGTAATTTTGCTACTGTTATGAATCATAATGTAAATATCTGATATGCAGGATGTATTTTCATTGTTACAAATTGAACATAATTAAAGCATAGTGATTAGTCACAAAAACAATATGTAATTATATATGTGTTTTCCGATGGTCTTAGGCGACCCCTGTGAAAGGGTCGTTCGACCCCCAAAGGGGTCTCGACCCACAGGTTGAGAACTGCTGCTATTGATAATCTCCACTAGTCTATTTCTCCCTCCCGCCCCTAACAGGACTTATACAAATTCATCTAGTTTCGAGTTTCAATTTCCACCTTATCTCTAATTAATAAAAATTCAAACTTCAGAAGGCAAAGAAAATTTGACTGGTTTAGTTTGACCAGGGTTGGTCTGACCAAGATTGTTTTAAACCCAATTATTCCAAAATCTTTCTTCCTGAAAAGTTTATTTCAATTGGCTTATAATCAATGAGGCTGACAAGTAAATTAGCTTATTTATTGTTTAGATGTATAAACATTTCTGACACATAAGCAATGACAACAACAAACAGTTCAGAATTGTCTAACATCCTCAGGAATTGAGGTAGGTGTCCAGGGGCAGTGGGTATGGATGTTGCGACACCATGGGAGGAAGGAAGGAGGCACTGAGAAGCTGCTGAACAGGACTGATGGAGAAGTACCCATTCTTCTACCACCGATCCCTGCCTCGCATGGCTACTAATTCATAAAAGTCATTTGGCCTTTCCTGATTAAAACATGGATGTTTAATTTCTCTAAAGAACTGGCTCAGTGGCAGAGAAGTTTATCAAGAGAGTCAATTACACAATGATCTTAGGACAATGTGTAAAAAGCATCCTGATGATTACAATGATGTCTTTGTTTTATGCCAGAGGATCTTAATTTTATTTGGCCTCCTTGATGCTGGCATTGAAATGCACAAACAGCTGTTTTACATCAATGCTCATTTGGTACATTCCACACAGTCTATCAGTTGTGAAGTACAACCAATCAAATCCCCAATTTTTCAACAACCACAGGGCTAGATAAAATATGCCTTCCTAAGACAAAATGGTTTCAACTCTGCAGCCAGCAGTATTTTACATTAGCCATGTACCTTCCTCTCTGCCACGAAGTTATTTTTTTCCCATTGCCATTAGCACCCATGACTAATAATACCCTATGCCTAAATTCAGGCTGTGCACTGTCCTCATCTCAACTGTATTAGTTCACCCTAATCCTGTTTCCTTGAGTGAACATCACAGATGGCATCTTTTATAATTAGCATGTTGGTCATACAGATTTAGTATTGTTTAGTGGATGGTAGGATAGAATTTGTGTCCGCTGGCCCAAGTCTACTTCCTTTTCTCCTATCGACGCTAATCAAAATGTTATGTTTCTATTGTTTAACAAGCTGAAAAACATTTCCCATAATATATATAAGTGAGTATATATCCTGAAGGGAAGATTTGACTATATAAATCCAAGATATCAATATTCTATCATGCATTTTGCAAAGCATCAATATGCAAAATGTATATCATAACACAAAAAGGTAAAACATTTTTGAGAAACTTACTGGTTTTCTGAGGGAAAAAAACCTACTGCAGTTAATGTATAGTTAAGGTAGTAAAATACCTTATAAATGATTATCAAATACCATTTAATTTACAGGGAATCCAATTTCTTTTAATACAAGTTAAACTCAAGAAATAAATTAATAAAATATGTTAGGCATTAATTTTTCCAAATGGTGGTTAACTTGGCATGATGTGGATAATTTAACCCTGAAACAGAAATTAATGGAATTCCAAAATAAATATATGATTTGTGAACCTGGCAATAGGCAGGGAATAAAGGTGACACTGACAAAAGTTAGCATAAGTTAAGGCACATGGGAAAACAACTGAGATGAAGCAATCTTCCAACACTGAAGAAATCACATGTGAGCTGTAAGTCTAAGGGTGCCTCCTTGGGTCTCACTTCTACGGTGGAGAATTCTGACATCGCTACCAGAGCACTTACAAGGACTAAATTATGACTAGTGACCCCTGCTTCATGGGAGAATAATATTCATTAGCTATTATTAGTGGTACTTGTGGACATACATCTTTCTTCCATTACTGAGTTCTTAGAAAAACAACTATGTAAACCAATTCCTCTGCAATAATGCAGTGTATGGTGTTTCCCAAATCTGCACCACATTCACTTTCACTCTGTTCTTGAAGTAATGCTGCCTCTGATCAAAGTGACCCGAGGAGCTCCCTCCGAATTAAAAATTCCAGTTCCCACTAACTGGACTCTGCTTTTGGCCTCTCCAGCAGTATCTGTTCCTCAGTGACCAGATTCCTATTTTGATCACAGTGCCCTAAAAGAGCTCTAGTCCCTCATTTGCATACCTGTATTTAAGTACAGATATGTAAATGAGGGATTTATTGTTTTAAATCATTCAGTCCAAACATGATTTAATTGCTCTTTTGATTGCTGGCATGTAAAGAAATGCTAGTGAACTTAGCTATAATCAACTGCAGGCACCAAGCCAATTCTGAGATAGATTTCTGCAAATCAAAATCAACTGCAACATTGACTGAATGAAGAAAAAGCATGGAAGTAGAGGTTAACATCATAAAAAGAATAGGAGAATCTCAGGGAGAAATACATCCTCCCATTTCTTTTCCTAAGATGCTTTCAAGATCTTTTTTAGACTAGGAATCAGACCATTTCCCTGGTCTTGAGGTTCTATGTCATTAAGGCAAAGGGCACAGTGGACTCTCCATTCTAGAAGATTATATTGGCAAACACCAACCTTTGATAATTGAGTATATAGTGTGTGTGACAGACTATTTGAAATAGACCCTAGAATTTCCAGCACTATAATTATTAGACTTATTTCCCCTAAAATTAAGAATCAACTAAATTGATTTTCCCCCTAATATCTGCTGTCCTCTTGCCTGGACTTTGTTAGGTGATTGTCCCACCTGTTTGAATAAAAACCCTGATTTGGGCCTGGGTTTGCTTCTCATCTTTTCCCACTCTAGTTTATCAGATACCACCCTTACCCATCAAACCACAAGAACCCACCTGCTTCTTTCTGGAATGACTTACTGAGCCTCCTCTGACCATGCTGGCCTACCTGGGCTCCCGATCTAGGCCTTCACTCCGAGACAGATTTCCTGGTCCTGCCTGGCCCATCATCATGAGTTATGAAGACATAAAACGCTTTGCAACACCTCATGCTTCGACTGCCAAGAATCTGCTTCAGAGGGAGTGGGCTATTCTGCTTATCCTCCCAAGGGACAGATGTCTCCACAGCTTCTATCGCTAAGGAAAAAGCATACCATCTTCTAGTCAGAGCTAGTAGCATCTGTGAAATAAAAATGTTAAACTAGATAATTTCTAAAATCTCTTTCAGATCTAAATTCTAGGTTTCACATTTTATCGATGAGAAAACTGAAGCTTGGAGAAGTTCATGCCAACAACAAAAAAAGAGAAAATGTGAAGTTGCCTGTTGATAGAGGTATAAAGGTGGAAGTGCCATCAGAGATGTGCTGGTAAATGTTTTACAACCATTTGTAAAACAGATCTCCTGGGGGTGTGGGAGGGAAGAGTCCTGATTTGCAGCATTTCTGTGGTGTAAGTACTCCCATGATAGCTCATTTCAAACTACCGATGTGAGTCAACCAGATGCAAAATTCCTTAAAATTTAACAATCAGCTTTTGGGATCTAATACAAGTCAGCTCCAGTACACCCCCAACAAAATTCTGGACTTACAGTAATACTGGAAGGACCTCTTACTGAGTTCTATTGCCTTGCATTTCTTAACCTTCACAGTTAAGATAGCTTAATCCCAACTGTGGGCATGGTACCATCCCAGATTCTGAGAGCTGTCCTGTGCCTATACCCAGGGGGTGTAAGGCCCCAAGCCAGTGATTGAGTGCCAATTTCTTTAGACCTCCTCTTACTCCAGTTCCCTGCCTTGTTCTTTATTGCTACTATGAGAATATCCAGTCTCCTCAGGGACTGGCTTCCTGCCAAAGAAGCTACTTACTTCCCCTAAAACTTGGGTTTCCATAAATGGTATCTAAAATCAATCCCAAGACACACTTAGGAGTTTATTTTACTCCAACTTTAATATTTTGTCCAAATGTGCAGGTGAGAACGGAAACACCGAGGAAGGCAACTACAGCTGAATTGTGGAAGGTAGGCGTGGGGGTGGTGTGAGAAATACTCACAATGAATAAGCTTCCAGATCTATAGCCACTATAGAAATGCGTTACTTCTAAGGACACTGAGCTCCTTTATCTTCTTTCACTTCTGACTTATAAAAGATGAAAAATGGAGAAAAGCCTTTGATGCTACGTCAAAGAAACATCAGAGCTGTGTACCTCCCTCTTGAACAAAGGCATTCCATCAAGATATGCTGAATTCAACATGTAGCCTAGGAAACCCTTCATGAATAGCTATGATTTTGAAACCAAAAATTTTTTAAAAAACTGACTCTGGCACAAAAATGAATAGTCATATACAGTAATGATCGTGAATCATAGTTCACTGAGCAACTTGTTAACATTTCTGAGAAAATCAGTCCAACAGGGAGATAAATAAATGATAATGTATCCAACAAATGAATTATTATGCAAACCTTTACAATCATAGTTATGAAGACCATGTAGCTACATGAAAAATATTTCTGTTGGTTTGGTTAAAAGATATAAAATTGTGTATCACTAAGAAAATAGCAATATTTTTTAAATGTACAGGGGGGGGGGACTAAAAAGAGAAACTTCTATATTGTTACATTAGGGTGGGAATTATTATTTTTTCCTTTTTTCTCACTTTCCAAAGTTTCTTCAATGTAGTTACATTAGTCTTATACTAAAAGAATGTCTAAGTTAAAAACAGAGAATTAAATAAAAAATTAACAAGCATACTGGGTCCCTAATCAGGATGCTGACCCCTCTGGAACACTGAGAAAACTCTGCCCTAAATGGGACCTTCACTGCACTCCTACAAGCTTGTGACAACCCTCATCACGTCTCTGAGACCAGAAATACACCAAGTACCAAAAAGACTTGTGGCACCTTCCCTGTCATGCTCTTAGAGCTATGCCATGCTCCCTCAGATACAATCTACTACTGGCCATCCCCTTTCCTTTTACTGTGGTCTCTGGATCTTTGATTCTTTGCTAACTGACTTCTTTATATATTGGCCTTCTTCCTGGCTTCACTTGGTTGCTTTCCAAACGCGTACCCTTCTTGAGGCTCGTTATTCCATTCTCCCACTTATTTCTCTCCTTGGTAATGTCATTTACTGTTTGCTGGCAACTTCCTCTTTCACTAAAGACTTTGGTAATGCCTCAAGATCTCCTTCTTCACACCCACCAACAAAATCCAAATCTAGAACCACGCTATATTTGCATTTAAAAAAATATTTTTATTGATATCAGAGAGGAATGGAGAGGAAGAGAGACAGAAACATCAATGATGAGAAAGAGTCATTGATCAGCTACCTCCTGCAAATGCCCCACACTGGGGACCGACTGGGAATCGAACCCTAACCTTCTTGTTCATAGGTCGACACTCAACCATTGAGCCATGCCAGCTGAGCTATATTTGCATCTTTTAATCTGGATACCAGGGTGACTAAAAACTGCTAAAATAGCAACAACTGCAAATTGGAGATGTTAGAAATTTGTGATCTCCCAGTTTAGTGCTGCCTCAATCCTATCTCATTCATCTTTCCCAGAGATGAAAAGAAAGGTATTTGCTAAACAAAATAGCAAGTTGCATGGCTTCTATCCTAATATCAATTGATGGCCTCTAGGCTCCAAATGCACCTTTCAAATATATGCTCTGTGATCATGGATGGAATTGCTTTAAGCGTTTCTTTGGTAAGTGTCCAGGATGTTCAGCTTTCTCAGTAGAGAATGCTGGGGGAACACTGCAGGAGGAAGGGGCTCTCCTGAGGTTTCCGGGGGATCAGTAGTGTGGGTGTGAGGACATCTGGTGGTACTTGGCCCCAGCCACTCACCCAGCAGGCACTGGCCCTCAGGGACTCTGCCGCTCCAGCATGGGCTGGTAATCATCTTGCTGCTGCCCTCTCCACACAGACATTCTGTGTTCCAGGCTTCCTGCTGGCACTAGTTCCCTGATTACTTGTACTTACCCCCTTTCCCAGGAGTGTCTCCCACAGTCCTCTCATGCTGTGCTTCTCCCAACCTCACATTCTTCCCCCTGGGGACGCCAGCCTGGTGTCCCATTCCTTCTGCCGCCCACGCACTGGCCACCAGCTGTGGCTCGACAGCCCTGCCTGTACTCCAGAGGGTTCATTCCTGCTTGTCTTGTGACTGCAAACCAGCTCTGACAAGCAAATCAGCAAATTTCTCTGCCATCCAGTGGGTTCAAATACACATTCTCCAGTGAGATTTGAACCACAGCCTTGGAGAGAAGCCCCCTTCTGTTTGTCCAAGTCCTTCTGCCCTGTGATATCAAAACGAGTATTCTCATATCTGAAAATTGCTTTACTATCATATTTAATAATTCTCTATATTAAACTTCTCCTGTTTAAGTTACCCTGTAGTTTCAATCTTCTGATTGGACCTAGATTGCTAGAATAAAAAAATTAATCTCTTTACACATAGATGATGTTCATCAATGGAAGATTTGTCTACATTTGCTGCTTCCACTTCTTGACTTCCTATCTAGTCTTCATCCTACTGAACTCTAGCTTTCAACCCCATCACCTCACTGAAGATATTTTCTCCAAGATCACCAATACCCTGGTTGCTACCTCTAATGGACAGCACTTTAGACCTCATCTTATTTGGCTTATCTGTTCCACCTGACACTGATCGATTGCCTTTATCTTGTGACACAGCATTTTTATGGTTTTCTTCCTACATTTTCAGTCTCCTCCAGAGGCACCTTTCTTGTCTATTTCTTCGCTGTTGACATTTTTGCAGGATTCTGCCTTTGGTCTTCTTCTACTCCATGTAATTCCCTGTGTGACTTCTTCCATTCCCATGGTTTCAACTCTCATTTACATAAGATTCATTCCAGATCTATGTGTTTAATTCAGATCTCTGCTTCCAGAACTATTTTTCCTTTACACATTTTCATCATGACTCACAGGCAACTCAAACTCAGTGTGTCTGAACTTAAATAACCAGCTTCTTTGCCAAATCCATTTGTCTTCTCCATTTTCTGCTTCAGTGAATAACACTGGTCACCTTGCCCAAGGTAGGCACCTGGGAGTTATCCCACATTTCCCTTCCTTCTCTCACTTTCAAGATCCATCCGTCACAGAGCCTTATTGATTCTCCTTCCTAAATAGCTCTTGAATTTTCCAACTTCTTTCTATCCCCATGGCTCATCCTTTAGTAAGGGGTGAAATCTGAATAAATAAGTAGAAAACTTATTCAAGGAATAAGTGGACAACATGAAGGACTGCATTCCAGATGGTGGTTACAGCTTGTACAGGGCACGAGGCATGAAACAGTATGATCTGAGTACATGTTGTTCTTTATCATACCTGCCATAAAGTTAGTTTTATGTGTCAACCTGGCTAGGCTATAGTACCAGTTATTTAATCAAATACTAGTCTAGGTTTTGCTGAAGGCATCTGTAGATGCCGTTAACATCTACAATTAGTTGACTTTAAGTAAAGGAAATCACCTCCAATAATACGGTGGGCCTCACTCAATTGGTTGAGGATCTTAAGAGTAAAAACTGAGGTTTGCTCTAAATTGCGGTTTAGAGAAAAAGAAATTCTGCCTCAAGACTACATCAACTCCCGCCTGAATTTGCAGGCTGCTGGCCTGGGCTATAACTCTCAGGCTTTCCAGCCCCAATAATTGCATTTTTATATTCTATTGGTTCTGTTTCTCTGGAGAGTCCTGACTGATACATCTGCAGAACTCCTTCACTTGGCCTTTACTTGAATACTTGATGGTCAGGACAATGCATGAGTCTATCTTAGAGTTTTAGACTTTGCCATTTAAATCTCCCCACATTTATTTAAAATGAGATATGAAAACCAAAGATCATATTTTTCATATTCCACGTATGAAGTCATATGGCATTAGTGATAAGACTTGTACTTTTAACAGTTGGAAATACACTT
The DNA here is from genome assembly GCF_000147115.1 of Myotis lucifugus. NCBI lineage: Eukaryota > Metazoa > Chordata > Mammalia > Chiroptera > Vespertilionidae > Myotis > Myotis lucifugus. Next base: position 3,257,503 of record NW_005871174.1, on the reverse strand, counting down.
TGTTGAAAAGTGTGGTTATGAGAGAAAAGAAAACAAAATATGTCAGGAGAAAACCAGTTTGATTATCAGTCAGTTAATTGGCCTGACAGCTTCTGCAAAGATTAATAATTAATTTCTCATATGGGTAGAAAAAGAAAAAAATTAACTAGTTCAATGCAATAGATGGGAAGAAGTAAAGAACTAAATGTCACTTCTGGCTACTGTTTTAATAATGCCCTCCCCCCTTTTTTTAAACAAAGAGAAGTTGTGGGAGCAAAGAAGCAGTCAGAAGTATCTTCTTGCTAGCATATTTCACTTATTCCTGGTGTTGAGAATAAGTAAAAAGTAAAGGTCTTGTTAAGTTAGCATATGTAGCAGGTAGGAAAACCCATTTATACTGTACAAGTGGTTTGAAGGGGACATTCTTGAATCAAATTCCACCCCAGAGATGATCTGGATTATTAGTTCAGTGAGCATCAACATTTCCACAAATGCAAAAAGGCCTCCTTTAAAACAGATCCCAATCCTGAGATGTTCCATCATATCTATACTGAGGGAGTATCCCCAAGCATGTACTCTTTCCTCAAGAAAATTCAGTAGAACCCATGACCCTCAGAAATGGTGCTGTGACTCATGCTAACCTCACAAATCCTGTACAGAACTCAGAGAATCCATTCCTTTGTTCACTAGTGGAACAAATATTTTGGAGACATGTTTTCTTGTTGTTGTTGTTTTTTATTTGTTGCTGTGGGGTTAGGGGTTTTTGCCCCATTTTCAATTAAGGGTGAGTAAGAAAAGCATAAACTTTAAAAAAAATTATAGTTTTTTGAGTAGAGGCAGTTTTGAATTAAATAAGTGGACTAAAAATTTCTGGTTAAGAGTCTAATATTGTATGACTTAGATAGTTTAGTTTCTTAACATTTCCTTGCATTTAGAATGTGCATTGAAATAATTATGGAATGCATTATCTGAAATAAAATTCAATTACCTACTGAACTGCATCAGACAATCACAAAGTAAGCTGAGAAAACCATAATAATAGTATAACAATGGAGAATGAAAATTTAGGGTGGGATTTAAACACATAAATAACTCTGTCCCAAAGAGGATCTTCCAAATTCAGTTTTCTTGCCTGAAGTTTTCAAGTAAAATTTGATTTGACCTTTCTCTTGAAGACCAAAGTTTGCCAAGCAACCAAGTGTGTAGGACCCTGCTAATTTTTTATGAAAAAAATTTAGTGGTAAAAGATTATAAGTCAGATTCTACATCAAAGCCAGGAATTTGTTTGTTTGTTTGTTTGTTTCTCTCATGGAAAGTTCTATTTCTAAGTCTCATCTTAACATTACCACTAATACACCACCATTTTAATGTTATAAACATCCTGGAAAGACACAAGGAGTTGGAGAAATAGGTGTCATGCACTTTCTTGGCAGTTGAAAGAATAAGAATTAATGAAATTTGGGTAGTAATGGGAATTCTAAAATATTTTTGATAGAGTCACTAGATCATTACCCTAACCCTAAAATTCAGTTACCACGAAGGCTATGGCACTACATATAAATAGTAGGCTCATCTCATTTATGGGATTTGGTTCCACGCCAGACAAAGACATAAATTATATTGCCTCAGTTTTGACATTTGTGGAAAGTAAATAATATTGTTAGAGATTTAAAAAACACAGACTTAGTTATATTGTAAATATCATATTCTCATTTAATGGAATAATATACATTAAGTCCTTAAGAATAGCATCTTAATGTATTAAAAACAGCATACAACAGGCCCTTAAATGTTTGCTAAAAAAACCATTAATTAAACAAGCATGTGATTGTTTCTATGTAATGGAGAAAACTTCCTCAGATTTTTTATTATTCAGAAGTTGTTGGTCATATTTAGCACAAAAATTGGTATTTCAGTTCAGTTCCAGTTGGAGTAACTGTCCAGTATTGGAAGTCCAGCCATGCATTGGTTTTGCATTAGTTACGCATTAATGGGGGATTGTTTGGCAATGGTGCCCATTCTGGACCCTCAAAGAATTTATAGAGTCATTCTATCCATTACTGACCTTAAAATGCTACAGATGGATTTGCAACAGAGAGCCCCTCCCACTCTTTTTATGACTGTCTCCTCCCCCAAAATGAGGAAACTGCAGGGGCAGGATGTGCATCTTGGTAGCAGCTGAAGCCTTGCCAAGACCCTGTCTCAGGAATAGCTGCTGTGAGGACTAGTCATCACCCCGACTTGGGATGAGCTGGGGGTGGTGGCTAGGAGTTTCTCAACTTGGCCAGAGTCCCGGGAGGAGGGAGGATACTGGAAGAGGAAGGAGTGTGATGGGTGAGGATGAGACAAACTGGCACGCAGCTGTGGCTGTCAGCTCCTAAAACGTTGGGCTCTTCTCAAGTGTCACCAAAGAACCAAAGGCAAGGTCTGTAAACAGCCACAGGCATAATAAGAGGCTGGGAAATAAGACTCCGTCAAAAGGCTTAAGGAACCGGGATGACTTATTCCAAAGAAGGGAAGCTGAGCAAGATGTACTGGGGGCTAGTTATGACTCAGTAGGAAGAAATATTTCTACAACTGACTGAGCACTTATGCAATAAGCCATGCATGTTCACATACTCGATTGCCATTTTATCTTAATAGTAACCCTAAGGACGAGGAAACGGAGGCTCTCAAAAGGTAAGCAACTTGCTCAGATCACACAGCTAATATGAACAGAGCTGATTTCTCTTCCAGGTGAGCCACAGTCTTTCCCTAATGGCAGTGACTGTTCATAGATGGACTTGGTCACCATCCGAGAAGGGTAGGGGGGAGATCTGTATAAACATCAAATGCCTCTGTCACTCTTGTTTGCTAATGGCAACATAAATTGCATCACTCGCTGCCTAAAACAGATGTCACACTTAGAGCCAGGTTATACAAGGACTTTCGATTCAAGTCTCTGAGTGACTCCAAGACATAGTGGTGGTTTCTAAACACACACACACACACACACACACACACACACACACACACACACACCCTTCCCTCAAAGCTTTTAGACTGAGGTCATACACTTCAATAAAACAGTCAGCACTTCCCAATAAAGAAGCATAAGACTCTGACTTGGCCAACGTTTCCTGGAGAGCTAGAGAAGAAAATAAAAGGAAATAGTCGGTACTATAAAGGTACTCAGGCAGAGACCAATAATTATAACTCAATAACAGTCCCCCTCACCACATCCTGAAGGCACGGGTGGCACCATTACAGAATTATGTTAGATTATGTCTGAGATTCCTAAGACCAGAGAAAGGCAGAGAGGTACTTGGGGCCCAGTTCCTACATCATTCATGGGGAATCTACCACCCAATAATCTTGGTTTAATCAAAACCAGAATTGCAGTCTGTATTTCCCAACTACACCGAGATTCTCCCAACAGGCTCCCATATAGTATTAGTGCTTCCCAGGTCCCAGAAAATGTTCCAGACTCCCTCCCTCTTACTCTCATTTATTCAATTTCTTCAGATTAAGTAATCAGGCTCTCTTAACTGTCATCCTGCCTTTCCACTTCACCTCCCACTTTAGTCCCCTGTCCCCTGTGTGCCACCACACCCCACTCCATGCTGTTGCCTGAATGCTCCATGCATGCTCAAACCTGTGGACTATTGCTCATGAACTTTCCTGGATCTGGAATCCCCCTACTGCTTAAACTGACAAACTCCTATTCATCCTTCAAAGCCCAGTTCAAAGTGGTCATCTCTGTGAAAACTTTTAAACCCTGGGCTCAGTGGCAATTGATATGTACATGTGGTGTGGCACTTATCACCCTATATAATAAAAGCCTAATATGCTAAGTGTCCGGTCATTTGGTCGTCTGTTCAATCAATCAAAGTGTAATATGCTAATGATATGCTAAGGCTGCTCAACTGCTCGCTATGATGTGCACTGACCACCAGGGGGCAGACAGTTGACCGGTTGACCAGTCACTATGATGTACACTGACCACCAGGGGGTAGATGATCCAACAGATAGGTTAGCTTGCTGCTGGGGTCTGAACTATCGAGACTGAGCAAGACGGGCCAGACACATCCTGAAGCCCTCCCGTGGTCCCTCCCCGGCTGGCCAACCCCCTGCATCCCTCCCCGGCCCCGATCGTGCACCGGTGGGGTCCTTCGGCCTGACCTGCACCCTCTCGCAATCTGGGACCCCTCGGGGGATGTCAGAAAGCTGGTTTCAGCCCAATCTCGCAGGCCAGGTTGAGGGACCCCATTGGTACATGAATTCGTGCACTGGGCCTCTAGTGATGTTATAAATCCCTACTTCCAAAAGAAATACATAACTCTAGTATATACACTGAGATAAACACTGTACCACTTTCTCATCTCTGTGCTCTCTTCCTTTCTCTGTCGGTTGATGTCAGGGACACTTTCCCTTGGGATGTACTTGTGATTCAGGGGCTCTAAGAGGTCTCATGTCAAGTCTGTACAATGGGAAGAAGGAGGCTGATCTCTTGTGATTTGCTCTGGGTTGAAGACAGAGAGAAGTAATGGGGAACTTTCTAGATTAGACTCTCCAGGTTACCAGACTTGGTAAAGACGTAGCAGTTGAGTGCAGAAACCCTTTCTAGAAATGAATCCTACATTTGTTGAAACTGTCCTGAGAGTTGAACTAGAACTTATATGAGGGTGAAATGTAACCTCTTCCACATAGTTACATTTAATTAATATTTGCTACATTGGTTTGAACCGAAGAAAACTCTCTGAGGGTGTGAACATTTAAGTTCTTCATTCAGATCTGGTCTTAAGTATAACTTGTTCGTGCAAACCCCAAAGCTCCTCTATGCCTGTCCCATTAGATTCTTGGGCCAAAGTCCCTGAATGGTCCCTGTTATATGAGAACAAATTAGGCTATTATCCACCATTCTCCCCATGGCCCTAATAATTAGTTTCTTCAACTGACTAGTTAGCTAAATAGCAGTTGGGGAATGATGAAAGCAAACTTCAGATGCTTGGGGAATAGATTTGAAAATGCCCCAAAGCGTGGGCGTTGTCTGAAGAAGGAAGAAACCATGGAAAAATGTTCTTAGAAATTCTAAGTAAAAAATCTGCAGTGTACACAAGTGGGAGAAAGGTATTCAGTCTGGAGGTGACTAGGAAGGAGGTGAGACAAGAAAAGATTAAAAACTGAAAATTGAGGAAGCACCGAGATCAGCTTGCTTGACTTCTCAGATTTTCTCTAGGCACCGCCTTGCTCATCACAAGTCCATGCCCCTGAACTGCTTGCTGGTCACCAGTGAGAGAAGTGGACACGTGACTTGTAAAAGCCTGAAAGAGCCCACTCTCTTCAAAGGGTCCACTGTGTTCTTCCTAGAGCCCATCAGGGATCCCAGGAAAACAGTGAATATGAGCAGTTTGCACCTTGAGCTGCCAGCTGGTCCAGTCCTTCCTGGGAAAGATAAGAAAGCCAAGTCTAAGAATGTACAGAATTTACTCAAGGTCCCATGGAAGCCCTAATTTCACTCTGGGTTTCCTATACACCATACTGCTTCAATATTTTTACCAAGAAACCTAAGAGGTTTATATAAAAGGTATTTTTTCTATATCACCATATGTTCAAGGGTAATAGTCTTCCTCTCAACTTCTTTATTGGTGATAACCACCCTTTTGCAGCAAATAAACCACTTCATCTTTAAACGCCCCGAGGAAAGAAGGTGTTTGCCAGTTTTATCTACTGGCTTTACAATGGGCTTGGGAATATATTTTCGTGCATTTACAGGCAGCGTAATTTGATGGCCTGAGTTCAAATTCTGACAAAGCTTTGGGGTAGCCACAACTTTTCTGTCTCAATTTCCTCTTCCGTAAAATGAGGTTAATAACATGTACTTCCAAGACTTTTAGTGGAGATTAACTGTGAAAAGAAAACTTGTAGTGTGCGCCAGTCATTGACTCTCATTAATGTTAATACTACTTACATGCCCCTCTTTTTTGCTTCCATTGCTTAACATTTCCACATTTTATTTCTTTTATAGTAGATACTTATATAAGTACCGTTCTTGGCATGCCTTGCCTGGCTTGCTTCAGATCCATCATTCACTTAGTAAAAAATAATCAATGGGGGCCTGTTATGTGCCTGGCACTGCTCCAGATAATGGGGATGCAATAATAAGACAGAGCTTTTTGTTCTAGAATCTTCTTTCAGGGGACTGTGCTGGCTGATGGGGGCTCTCTGATCACTCTACTCCAACATTCTGCTTTCAACACAAGAGGTGTGATTTCTACTTCATGTCTACTTTACCATATAAAAAAAGGTATTTTGGACTTTATTATTTGGGGTTGATTAGAGCTGCTTTAACAAAATCAATATGACAATAGCTTAAGCAAAGCAGAAGTTTATTTCTCATGTGGAAATCTAAGCTGTTTGGTGATTTGAGGGTAGGTTGTCCAGGAAGCAAGGTCTCCTCTATTTTATTGTTTCCATAACTCCTGGGGTGTAGCTTTCATTTACTGGTCAAAGCTGGCTCATAAAAACCACATCCATTCCCAGAGGACACAGAGGGCAAACAGTGTCTTTAAAGGGCATGGCTTGAAAATTGCATATGTGCCTTCCACTCTCTTCTCACTCCGTCATATGGCCACACTTAGCTGACAGGAGACGGGGCAATGTAGTCTCCGACTGGGTAGCCACATGCCCAGTTAAAGGGAAAGTGGATACTGGAGGTAATTCTTGGTACCTGCTGCAAACAGAGAGACAGGTGGCTCCCCTGTAAAGAAAACTAGCCAACTTATATAGCCTCCTAAGACCGTGGATGAGAATGACTCCACTGGTACAGTGAGTATGTTCCTGTGTCACTCCTACACATTCTCTTTGTATAAATCATGTTAGAGTATTTTCAGCTTTTATTAAAAGCAGTTATTTATGTTTTTACATTTCATCAAAGCAAAGTACATTGAACAGACCACTTCCAGATATTTATTTAGAACGAGAAATAAAAGCTGTTAGAGCCGCAGGCAATCTAAAATGTACATTACTTCATTGGAGAGAGAATTGCTGCAAACTGTACACTTGTCAAGGAGCATGACTGATTAGTACCTAGACCCTAGACCAGTGATGGCGAACCTTTTGAGCTCAGCGCGTCAGCATTTGGAAAAAACCCTGATCCCAGTCACAAACAGAGCTGTTAGTTTACTTCATCTCTCAGAACAAAACCATAGTAACAGATCATGTTTATGAGCAACATATACATTCAACTGATAAAGTAAATTAGACAATTGCCAACTGGTGAAACTAAGTATGACTTTGACAAGGTTATCTCCTAGTGGCGAGTCAAAACCATTTCACTGCATCCTTGGAATAGCCCCACGAGTTAGGTACCGATATTCTAGCTGACAGGTGAGTAAAGTGACCCACAGAACAGTTAGGTACTTGCCCTGAGTCATGCAGCTAAAAGGTGGTGGTCTGGCTTCATAGGCCAGCCACAGGCTGGCTCTTAGACAACATTCCCTTTCAAAGAGCAAATGGCCTCTGCTTACTCCTTTTACCTCACTTCTTGCCACCTTGAGCTCTGCAAACTAAGCTCCAGCTACACTGAGCCACTTTCATCCTCTGACACCTGTCCTGTTTCCTGTTGCTTCCCTTACTGAAATGCCCTTCTCCCAGCCTCCTCACCTGGATGACTATTATCTTTCAGGTCTACGCTCAGATACTGCCTCCAACTAGCAGCACAGCTTCCTCACAATCAACTACCTCAGGACGGGTCTGACTTTGCCCGTGCGCTTCCCTCTATTTGAGCTTGCTGTGTGAATCTGTCCCTTCATTTATTTGTATGTTTCCTAGGCCAGAGAGATGCTCGAGTAGAATTCTGTCACGATGGCCTTGTGTTTCATGTGCCTGAGCATCATTGTGCTTTACACATAGGAATGGATACAGGATGGGGCAGACCTGACATTTCAGCATGATGTCTCCCGCACTCTAGGAGACAGTTTGTATTTTCCTAAAAAGATCACTGCTAAAAGAATGTAAGTTTCACAAGAGCAGAGAGACATCTGTCAATTTTATTCACTGTTGTACCTCCACAGCCTAAAACAGGGTCTGAAATCTTGGAAAAACTCAGTAAATATGTGTTGGGTGACTCAGCAAAACCAAATTTATCTATTTTTTTAATGATGTTCATTTACTTGGAAAAAATGTTACATTGAAAACCATGTTAAATTATTGTTTCTCTAGTGTTTCCCAATTCTCATCCTCTTATTGGATATAGATTTGAATATTAATCATTTATTTTATTTTTTAGTGGTTTATAAAGATGCATGTATGTAGGCTAATTTTTAATATGTATTGTTTTACATTATTTGAAGAACCAGGCTATTAAAAATAATAAATGCAGATAAGAAGAAGTTGGGCAATAAAAACTAACCATAATCATTTCACCAGAGTGATAACCGCATTACCACATTTAACATTTTGGTATCCTTACTTTCATTTTGTCCATCAATCTGTACATATATATAGAGATTGTACAGAGATTGAAGAGAAAAATACATGTTTATATACATATATATGGTTTTATAGCTATGTTATACATACTGTTTTATAAATTCCTTTATTCACTTAACTCATTATAAACATATTTCTGTGCCAATAAACATTTTCCCACTTTGCTATTTAACCTATTTTGTGATTTATCCTCTAACAGACAATAAACAACTTGATATACAGTTGGTCTTCTGTATCTATGGTTCCACATCTGTGGAGTCAACCAACTGGTGATCAAAAATATGAGAAAGAAAATGTGACATTATTGCTGACATACTATGTAGTTCGGCTTAGGATGGTTGTGTCTGTACTGAATAGGTTCAGACATTTTTTCTTTTCTTGTCATTATTCTCTACACAATAGAGTATAACAACTATTTACTTAGTATTTACACTATTTTAGGTATAAGTAACCTAGAAATGACTTAAAGTATAAGTAAATACTATGCGATTTTATATGAGACTTGAGTATCTGTGGAGGTCAGCATCCACCAGGGTTCCTGGAACCAATCTTCTGTGAATCCTAAGTAACTGACTGTATGTAGTTCAATGGTTTATTCCAAGTAAGGATTAACATAGTAGCCCTCAACAAATGCCTGTTGAATGGATGAAGTTGTATTTAAATCTCTAAGCATATATCCTTGGTGATTCTCACTGGATACATTTTTTTCAGGCTTAATGTCTTAGTGAGGGATCATTCACGTATGAGTGGTAGCCAGCTAGCTACCTGAGCTACTTCAGCCACAGCACCAGGAGAGCACTGCCAAGGAAATAAGAGTCAGGAGCCACAGCTGGACTTCCTCAGGGGTAGGAACGAGGAAGCCCCAGCTCTGGAACATGGGTATCCTTGCCTGTTCCGTTAGGTACCTGCTCTATTCTGGCTTCCCACTGCAGGTCAGTTTTCTCTGCTCTGTGGACAAGCAGAGCTATGACAGAATCAGACTCTTGGCTCATACAGTTTTCAAGCAATGACCAGAGTACAGCCAGCATCTCTGAGTCCCACCTCCACACTCACCGGAGAGAGAATCTGGGTCAGGGATCCACATGGGTTCAGTCTGCTCTTAGCAGGGAGACAGAACAGTCAGTCAACAGAAAGGGAAATATCTGAGAAGGCAGACCGTGAGCCAGTTATATTAGTTATTCAGTATAACTGACCCCAGGGGTGCATCTTGGAGAGCAGTAGGAATGAATAGAAGAGTAGATGCTGCTAGAATTGTGGCATACTACAATTTCTCACAAGCATTTCCAGCAGCAACTTGTCTGAAGGCTCTGTGTCTCCAAGGGCCCACACTCCACAGAACGGTGCAACAGGTCAAGTTTGTCACCTGTGCTGTGCAGGCTTCCAGTTCAGAGTCCTCCTCCCTCTGCTCAGTGAGGCCCCTTCTTCCTGCTGAGCAGAAGCCCAACTACCGTCCCCCTCCCCCTGGAAGCCTCCCTCCACTCTCACCAAATAATGTTCCCATCCCTCAGAACTCTGTTCTCTTCTTAATCTAATGAATAATGTCTCTACTGAGTTAATAACTGAGGTGACATTTACATATGCCTCTGGTTGTTCCAGAAGGATTACAGGCAGCTCCTGAGGACACCTAACATAGAGCAAGGCGGTTTAAGTTGAAGTAGGAATGGGCAACAATGGCAGGAACATAAAATGAAGCCAGGAATAAGGTTCATTTTTAAAAGATTTCTTTCTACCTACAAAGGTCTATGAGTTTTCTATGAGCAGGTCATTCATTTGGCTCAATGTTTTAGTTAACCAACACGAAAAGAGAAATCTAATCCGTTGCCCAATCTGTAGTGTTCGAAAGGTAAAAACAGACCAATTGCTCAGAAGTAATTCTTAGAATCAAGACTAAAATGGAATTACTCCCAGTCCCTATAAAGATGACAAAGATTAGTACCATTTAAAAGGCCTTACAAGGATAAGTCTATTCAGGTCACAGTGTAGCTGAAAATATCACACCAAGAGGTGAAGTAAGGGGCCAGCTTGGTAAGCATATTCCATGGTTGCTAATTTATAAGGATCATTAAAACGTCATCTTTGATAAATTGGAAACCTAGTGCCAGTCGCCTCAGATTTTTATATATAACTTTATAGGTATCTGGTAAAACAGACATTGAATTTACCAAATAGGAATCTACTGAAGAAAATGGTGCCCTTGGGTCAAAATGGAAGAAAATCATGCCTTAACTCTAACTCGGTTTGTCTATTTATTTATTTATTTATTTATTGCAATACATCTGAATAAGTTTTTTACTACAGTTATAGCTGAGACTAGCCATCTCTTAGGCACTCAAAGCTGAAATTCTGAATCTGAATAATTCATGGGTTTGATGCCTTGACTGGGAAGGAGTGATTTATTTTACTCACATTTTAAATAATTGAACATGCCTCCCAAGAAGTTGTATAATTTCAAAAATTGCATGTAATAAGGACATGTTACAAATTTCTTATTTGAAACATAAAGTTATTTGTGTCCTATTTCCATTATTAGGAACCATTTTTTCACCATTTCCACAAGTATTAAGATATACTTTTAAAATGTTGGCTTGATGAGGCATCCCATTACTGTCTCACCAGGGCTCCACCTGTCTCAGTCAGACCTGATGCTCAATTCAATAAAAGCAGCTCTGCAAGAGTACTGATGACTTCATGTGCTGCTTCTCACAGAAGAATCCAGGCCAGCAGAAAGGAAAGAGATTCCTATTAACTATATCTATATCCATTTTTATTTATTGGTGCTGAAGTCTTACCTAGACTTCACAACTTGACCATGATCAAATATTACTAACCAAATGGGAATCTATTTTGGCAAATTAACATTTGGTTAGAGCCAAATAAGCAAGAGACCAAGTAGATAAAGAGCAATGCAAAGAGAGCCTGGAATATCAAGAGACAGTATCTATTACTCCACATTGGACTGTGTATCGAGGGTCAGCATTTAAGGCCACAGTCTATAAGGAAGAATCAATTAGCATTTGCCAGCTCTTTTTCCTTTACAAATTTCACCAGTACCTTGCAAGGAAGGATGGTTATCATCTTAGAAAGAGCTCTGACTTCTACAAAGACTACATGTTATATTTTTAAACATCCAAGGTGGTGCAATGAAAGTAATGGTCCACAGAGAAACTCAGAGTCTAGAAGGCTATCTTCATGGCCTCACTAATAAAATTCTGCTGATAGGAAAATAGGAACTATTAGTGGTAGAGACATGACTTTTCAAAAATTTCAAGAACATTTAGCCAACTTGTTCTATCTTGTATATAAAGGAGTGCAAATACATACATTTTAGAAAATTATGTGGGATGAAAATATCGGAATCTTCATTACTGAAAGAATTTTTGGGCCCCTCAAATCTGTTAAAATGTGCTCCCACTCTCCTGAGAAGTGCTACCTGCAATAACATGTCCTATGTTTTCAGACACCAAATGCAAAGAAAAAAAATAAAAACATCTGTGGCTGGGATTTCTTTTTGTAAGAAAAGAAAACCATATTTAAGGTTTCCTGTCCAGATGCATCAGTGAGACACATCTTGCTTGTCTGCCTGTTACATCCGGTCACAGTGCACAATGTTATGTGAACTGACAGATTCTTACCACAGGAGGAGGGAACTCAAGCTTCTGAATTGGGAGTTAATTTATGCCACAACGTATATAAAGGTAGTTCATGATAGCATTTTTTCTCCCCATTTAAGTCTTCTAATTTAACTTTAAGTTCATCGTGTTTGGAGTTTGGATAACAGGAATAGATAAATGTGGTACTTTGGACCCAAACTTGAGTGCTACTTGCAGCCCTGTCTCAGAGTAATTTAAGCCAATAAAGAAAATGTCTCTGTTCTCTTCTTCCCTTTCAAAATGGTCTTAACAGACTAATAACTACGACTCTCCCTACAGGGTGCCTTGTTTCTAGACTATGAAGTTTAATGGTGGGAAACACCATAGCTCAGTGTTTTAAATCCCAGGCTTTGGAGTAGGACAGACCTGAGTTGACCTCTGCTTACTGCTGTATGACCTTGGGCAAGCTACTGAATCTCACTAAACTTTGAATCCTCAACTTTGAAATGGGATAATAATAGTGCCTATCTCAAAGAGTGGTTGTAAGATTAAATGAGATAAAGCATATGGAATGCTTAAGTGGTGCTAAGAATACCGTAAATATTGACTATATGTTAGTATAAAAATAAGAAGTTACCAATAGGGTACTTTTCTTCCAGTAATGACAAACTAGATAACTTGGACTGACCCCCCATAATGATAGCAACTAGGAGATTGGACAAAACACACTTTAAGTTCTGTTTGAGACTACATCAAAATAAAAAGCTTCGCACAGCAAAAGAAACCATCAACAAAACAAGAAAGCCCACTGCATGGGAAAGTGATGGCGAACCTATGACATGCGTGTCAGAGGTGACACGCGAACTCATTTTTTTGGTTGATTTTTCTTTGTTAAATGGCATTTAAATATATAAAATGAATATCAAAAATATAAGTCTTTGTTTTACTATGGTTGCAAATATCAAAAAATTTCTATATGTGACACGGCACCAGAGTTAAGTTAGGGTTTTTCAAAATGCTGACACGCTGAGCTCAAAAGGTTCGTCATCACTGGTATGGAAGAACATATTTGCCAATGTTATATCTGATAAGGGTTTAATCTCCAAAATTGATAGGGAGCTCATACAACTTAACAACAGGAAGATGAATAATCCAATAAAAAATGGGCAAAGGACCTAAATAGATACTTTTTAAAAGCAGATATACAGAAGGCTGAGAGACATATGAAAACATGCTCAAAGTCACTAATCATCTGAGCAATGCAAATCAAAACAACAATGAGGTACCGTCTCACACCAGTCAGAATAACTATCATCAACAAATCAACAAATGACAAGTGCTCACAAGGATGTGAAGAAAAAGGAACCCTTGTGCACTGCTGGTGGGAATGCAGACTGGTGCAGCCACTGTGGAAAACAGTATGGAGTTTCCTCAAAAAAATTAAAAATAAGCCCTAACCAGTTTGGCTCAGTGGATAGAGCTTTGGCCTGTGGACTGAAGGGTCCCAGGTTCAATTCCGGTCAAGGGCATGTATCTTGGTTGCAGGCATATCCCCAGTAGGGGGTGTGCGGGAGGCAGCTGATCGATGTTTCTCTCTCATTGATGTTTCTAACTCTCTATCCCTCTTCCTTCCTCTCTGTAAAAAAAACAATGAAATATTAAAAAAACAAGCAAAAAAATTAAAAATGAAACTTTCTTTGACCCAGTAATCCCACTTCTAGGAATATATCCCAAGAAATCAGAAAAACCAATCAGAAAGGATATATGGACCCCTATGTTCATAACAGCACAATTTATAATAGCAAAGATTTGAAAACAGCCTAAGTACCCATCAGCAGATAAGTGGGTTAAAAAGCTGTGGTACATCTACACAATGGAATACTACACTGCTATAAAAAAGAAGGAACTCTTACCATTTGCAATAGCATGGATGGACCTGGAGAGCATTATGCTAAGAGAAATAAGCCAGTCGGAGAAAGATAAATATCACATGATCTCACTCATTTGTGGAATATAATGAACAACATAAACTGATGAACAAAAATAGATCCAGAGACATAGAAGCATTGAACAGACCATCCAACCTCAGAGGGAAGGCAGGGGAGGAGAGAGGGGTAAGAGATCAACCAAAGGACTTGTATGCATGCATATAAGCATAACTCATGGATAGATAGTAGGGCGGTGAGAGCATGTGCTAGGGGTGAGAACAGCCAGGGAGAGTTCAATGGAGGAGAAAGGAGACATATGTAATACTTTAAACAATAAAGAATTTAAATTAAAAAAATTAAATAAGATAAAATACTTCTTGAATATGTCAGAGAGTTAACAGGAAGTGAAGAACTACAGGGGAGATATGTGGAAGAAGCAAATTCCGAAAGTGTGGCTTTGGAGCCCTTTTTCCTATAGGAATTTCTTCCAATTCTGGAAGACGTAGCTGAGAGCCTGAAAAGCCAAGCAGAGCTTTTATCAGCCTCATGGAGTTAGGGAGAAATCATTGGAGTTCAAGGCCTTCCAAAGGGAGAGGCTTTGGGTTAGAAACTAGAAGTAAGGGTGAACTTGAAGTAGGTCTTTTAATGCTAGAGGTCTAGTTTCAAATAAACTCAATTATAAGTTTTTTTAAGGTGTAGTGGCATTGATAGGGCTCCTAGCTGCCTAAAACTATGTAAATATTCTCTGGGGGAATAATTATTCCACGCCTCACATTATCTCTCTAATTTTGCATATACAATATCTGGTGCTCAATCAAAAATAACTAGATACCCCTTCCTTCTTGGGTAATCCTATATAATAAACGCCTAATATGCTAAGTGTCTGGTTGTCTGGTTGTCCGTTCAACCAATCAAAGCGTAATATACTAATGACTAGAGGCCCGGTGCACGACATTTGTGCACTCAGGATGCAGGGGTCCCTCAGCCCGGCCTGCACCCTCTAGCAGTCCAGGAGCCCTCGGGGGATGTATGACTGGCGGCAGTCAGACATCCTTAGCACTGCTGCTGAGGTGGGAGAGGCTCTCACCACCACTGCTGTGCTTGCCAGCCAGCCAGCCATCATGCCCCACCGCCCCCCAGCTTGTGGCTGAAGAGACCTCCCCCTGTGGGAGCACACTGACCACCAGGGGGCAGCTCCTGCATTGACCATCTGCCCCCTGGTGGTCAGTGCGCATCATAGAGACGATTAGCTACACCATTTGGTCAATTTGCATATTACCCTTTTATTATATAGGATATGCTAAGGCCGCTCAACCACTTGCTATGATGTGCACTGACCACCAGGGGGAAGACACTCCGACCAGTAGGTGAGCTTGCTGCTGGGGACCAGCCTATCGGGACTGAGTGAGACAGCTGGACACATGCCTTGGAGCCCTCATGTGGTCCATCCCTGGCTGGCTAACCTCCTGTGTGCCTCCCTGGCCCTGATCATGCACCGGTGGGGTCCCTCAGCCTGGCCGGCACCCTCTCGCAATCCAGGACCCCTCAGGGGATGTCAGAGAGCCAGCTTCAGCCCAATCCTGCAGGCCAGGCTGAGGGACCTCACTATTGCACAAATTCGTGCACTGGTCCTCTAGTTATCTCATAATTTCTATGGGATAGATGTCTAGGAACCATTTATCTGAGTTTTCTGCTCAGAATCTTACAAGGCTTTAATCAAAGGGATCATCTGGTTGGAGGTTTGATTAGAGAATGATCCACTCCCAAGCCCCCATAGGTTGTTGGAAGAATTCATTTCTTTGCACTGTTGGACTGAAGCTTCAGTTTCTTGCTTATGACCTAGAGGCTTCCTATAATTCCTTGATATGTGGACCATTTACTTCCTGGTAGCTTACTTTGTCAAGCAAGAAGGAGCTTGAGAACAGTCTGCTGGGAGGCCTATATAAACTTGCCATCAAAATCTGAGGGTGATATTACAAACAAGAAAAATCATAGGCCAATCTCACTCATCACTTAGATTTTTAAAATCCTAAGCAAAATATTAGTAAACAGAATCCAAGTCTATAAAAAGGAGTATACATCATGACCAAATAAAATTGATTTAACATTCAAAAATCTATCAATATAATTTACCACATTACTAGAATAATACAATTTAAGGTCTTATAATATATACACAAAATTAAATTCCAAGTGGATTGTCAATCTATTGCGAAAGGCAAGACAATAAAACTTTTAAAAGCACATAATAAATATAGAATGATATCTTCATGACCATAGGGTAAGAAAAGATTTCTTTAATTAGGACACACATACACAAAAACTAACTATAAAGCCCAGCTGGCATGGCTCAGTGATTGAGCGTAGACCTATGAACCAGGAGGTCACGGTTTGATTCCTAGTCAGGGCATGTGCCTGGGTTGTGGGCTCATTCCCCAGTGTGGGGCATGCAGGAGGCAGCCAATCAATGATTCTTGCTCATCATTGATGTTTCTATCTCTCTCTCCCTTTCCCTTCCTCTTTGAAATCAATAAAAATATCTTTTTTTTAAAAACTGACTATAAAGATTGATATACTGACTACCTGGAGGATAAGAACTTTTGTTCACCAAAAGTCACCATTAAGAAAGTGAAAGGCAAGCCATACAGTAGGAGAAGATACATGTATCAGCCATACTGACAAAGGGTTCATATTCAGAATATACAAAGAATTCTACAAATCAATAAGAAAAAGTCAAAGTATCCAATAGCAGAATGAGCAAGAGACTTTAATAGTCACTTCAGGAAACAGGACTGATAAACAAATGAAAAAGTAGTCAATTTCATTATTCACCAGGAAAATAAAAATTTAAAATTCAATAAAATACCTCTAAATACACAGAAGAATAAGTAAAATGTAAAAGATTGATAATACAAAGTTACGGCAAGGATATGAAACAATGGGAATGCTTACCACTACTAGTGGAAGTATAAATTGGTGCAACCACTGAAGAAAACTTTTTAACATTGTCTAGTAAAGTTGAATAGAGGCATACCTTATGACCTTGCAATTCCACTCCTAGGTATACACCCAACAGAAATGCATGCACATGTGCACCATGAATCATATTTATGAGTGGTCATTAGTAGTACTATTCATAATAGCCCAAAATTAAAACCAATTCAAACATCCATCATTAGTAGTAAAAGTAAATTTGCTGTGTTCACATAGTGGAATATGACAGTAATGAATATGAACAAAATGCAGTTAGAGGGAACAGCATGAATGAATCTTATATAGATCCTAATACTGGGTGAAAAACACTTCTATATTATTATCATGTTGATCATTCCTTTTTGATTTCAGGGTATAGCACATGTTAATTTGGAGCTGACTATAATATTTTTCTTCTTCAGAGTGGAGTATTAAGTGCCAACTCCTGAAAGAATGTAGTATTTTAAAGAAAAGATGATACACATACTTACGACCCAAATCTCTGTTTATGTTTTGTCCACATTAACTATCAAATGAAAAACTTTTTGAAATTCTCTCTCTTCCAATTCTCTTTTTTCCTTTCTTCAAAGTAAACCCATGAGATGATGCCAACACCCTCGTGCTATAATGTCCTACATTTTTTTGGCAAGCTTTTCATTTCCCTCAAACCTACTTTCTCTGTAGTAACTAGACAGACCTCCTAGGTGACACCATTGGTTTAGATCAACAGAAGTTTCAGTTTCCTAAGATGAATGAGTCTAGAGATGTGTACAACAAGGGACCTACTAGTATAGTTAACAATATTGTACTGTACACTTACAAATTTGTCCAGAGGGTAGAACTCATGTTAAGTGTTCTTGCCACAAAACAAAATTGAATATAAAAACCATATATTAACCACTTACTGTATCCTGCTTCAACTTCTCTGAAAAGGCCTGTGTCCCATTCATCAGCACAGATATTAGACTTTCTTCCATAGGAATTTCCTGATGACTGCATTGCCAAAGCTTATTTGGGGACTTTGCTTCACTTTATGGTGAACTCTGGAGTGAATGTTTTCACTTAAGAATTCAAACAAATTGGAACAGTGTTGTACTCTACATGAATGCATGGTGACTTTCATCTTTCACAGAGGAGGTTGGAGGAGCAGGGTCAATTGGAAACATAAGAAATGAAATGGGAAAGAGCATGACTTTAGTACAGTTTAGTCATGAAAATGTAACTGAAACCAAATAAAGAATACATCAAGTTATATAAATGAGGCATCTATCATTACACCAGAGTGCATGTATAATATGGCACAAAAGAAACATCTGCCTAATTTAATGGCATTAGGGCTAATTGGACTGGATGCCTCTTCACATAATAATCTCCTCATATGACATGAAAATACTTCTGGAAGTCTCTAGATTCTGTAAGGAATGGATGTGGAAAAGGAAACAGATATGTTTGATTCCTTTGGAAAGTATTTTAGCATAATTGAAAATGTATAGTTTGCATGCACTGAATAATGTATGCCAGTGATTAGACCATTTTTTTTGTAATGTGATAAAGGTTATGAATTTCTACAAATGATTAGGAAACAACCTTGCAAATATCCAGATATGACGTAGCAAGTACAAGTGGTCAGATTAGAGCTTTTGAATGTAAAACCACAGGAGGTTAAAAATCCTCAACAATTCAGAGTAAACAGTAAAACCCACCATGGGCTGCTACAAGCCTGATGGCAAAAATGGCTTTTCCATTTCATTTCCTGATCTCACAGTCCTGAGTTATATAACATGTTTAAAATGAATGGATTTGTCTCCTTGATGAGTTTCCCAGTCTTCAGTTTTAAAAAGGAAATGGAAAAGACTGTGGTTCCCGCATTAAAAAAAAAAAAAGGTTGTATGTAAGCTTCTCACATGCCTCATTTTCATTCAATCCAAAATCAACTCTTACCCTCTGATACTGTAGGTGGCTCCTTGAGGAAGGACTGCTGGACCAACCAGAACATAATTGTGGCATGTAAATGGTCTTGGCATGAGAACGCTCTTAGTTAGATCCTTTCAAAACCACAGTACCTCTATCCCAACTGCACAGTGCAGGTCAAAATACCTAGCAGAAGAATCAAAATCCTTCTACTTTGTTTGTATCCTTTAATTCGGAAAAACTATGCAAAATAACTTATCCAGACTCTATTCATAAACAATAAGTGATTGCTTTTTAAAAGGAAGGTCTGTAGCATTTTGACATTTCAGTTGTACTATCCAAAATCATTTCAGAGGACAATTAATTTGAACCCTTTTCCACTTAGCTTTGTCTTACTTTATCTTCCTTTAGGGTATATGCTTGCGGCTTATTAAGCTACAGGTTCCATGGTAGTTCATGAGTTGTGTTCAATGTGAATCATTGGTACTGTTGTTTAGCGTCTGTATTTAAGGCACTTATCCTGGGAGTTCTTTTTTTTTCTTTTTTCAATTACAGTTTGCATTCGATATTATTCTGTATTAGTTTCAAATGCACAGCATAGTGGTTAGACAATCATATACTTTAAAAAGTGTTTCCCCCAATATTTCTAGTACCCACCTGGTACCATATAGTCAATAATATGTTACTATATCATTGACTATATCCACTAGGCTATACTTCACATCCCTGTGACCATTTTGTAACTACCAATTTGTATTTCTCAATCACTTCACCTTGTTCACCCAGCCCCCCAACCATCTCCCCTCTGTCAACCGTCAGTCTGTTCTCTGTACCTATGAGTCTGTTTCTATTTTGTTTGTTTATATTGTTCTTTCGATTCTACATATAAGTGAAATCATATGGTATTTTTCTTTCTCTGTATGATTTACTAGTATTTCACTTAGCATAATACCTTCTATGCTGCCACAAAAGGTACGATTTTATTCTTTGTTAAGGTTGACTAGTACTCCACTGTATATGTACCACAGCTTTACAACTCGCTTGTGTATTGATGGGCACTTGGGTTGCTTCCATATCTTGGCAATTGTAAATAGTGCTGCACTGAACATGGGGGTGCTTATATTCTTTTGAATCTTGAGCCAGACTGAGAATGAACTCCTGGCCCAGATCCTGACACTCTCATCAAACCCCAGTTTCCAGCTCAGTCAGTTCACAGCATACACATCTGTAGAAAGGTACCCATTTTCTTTTGCAAAGAAAACATCCAAACATGTCATGGTGCTGACACATCATTAGAGGCAATAGAGTCATTACAAGGAAATTAGCCTGATGGAGAAAAGCTAGTGCTAATTTTCTTTTTCTTTCCTCACCTCCACCCTGGTCTTCTTTCCTAAAATCCTCAACAGCAATACCTATCTGGGCAAAAAAGGGCCAAGGACAGGCCCTGGATGAGAACCGCAGGCTTGACTTCCAGTGTTCTCCAAAGGCCCCGGGTACCTGCCTCAGTAGCCAGAGCTGCTTAAAATTTTACTTTGTGTGTTATGATTACAATGATAATGATGTTAGTCGTTATAGCTACTGTTTGTTGAACTTACATTATATGAAGTAGGTACTAATGTTATACCTACTTGAGAGGTGAAGAAATGGAAGTTTAGTAAACTCATCAACTCACCCAAACTGGATTCTTAACCATCAAGTTATATCATCTCACACTTCCTTTTCTTCTTCTTTCCTTGTAAAATTATTTCTTGCCTTGTCCTAAAAAGAGGGTTTGAGGCAGAGGTGTTATTTTCAGCACACCAGTAGCAAGTTACTGATTAAAGGAGTATTTCCCTCTGTCTATCCCATCATAATCACATATGAGAATATCAATAGTTTTAGGTTATCATTATCAGATTATTGGGTTTGAATAAATTGTATCAAGAAAAATGGGAGAAATGGTCAGAACCTTAGCTCTAGTACCAGTTCTGTCACTTCTTTCCTTCCTGCCTGACCCTGGGAGAGCCATGTGACCTACCTGAGCCTCAATGTTATCAGGAAAAAGGATAGTAGCGTCTGTCCTGACCACACTATAGGGGTAATTAGAATGTTTTACAAACTCTAAAATGCCACTCTGGGGTCAGGGGGAATTATCATTTACATATGCTCCTGGATGAAGGGAAATCCCAGGAGGTCTTGCTCCCACCTTGGAAGGGCTAGCAGTTCATGTGGAGAACTGAAAACAGGGCATATCCTAAGTTGCATATGCTCAGTATTCAGCCTACCAAGCAATGTGAGCACGACATGGAGACTGTAATTTCCCATGGTTGAATTGGCATGTTTTCAATTCAGTGTCCTAATAGTGATGAGCCCTGGGACAGAGATAATGCCTTGTTCAACCTATATCCCCAGCACCTGGTACAGTGCTTTGTACATAGTATGTGCTCAGTAGCCACCAGTTAAATGAAACTCATTAGACAAATAAAAGCTGATCACAGATCCAAAGGTGGAAATTAACTTTCTTCCTAAACTCATCAGTGCCAAGCCTGCTCATTCACTCCCATAGAAATATTAAACTTGGCAGATTAGCACAGTTTTGAAGTTTTGGGATTGTATTCCTGGCCACTTGCTGCCTTCCTCTCTAATTTGGGCCAGCTCCATGCCAAAACAAGTCTGATATTTTAGCCTAAGCAAATATCAAAAATAGAGAAAGCAACTGTGACAACACAGCTCCTAATGATTGTAACAGTGAGGCAGAAAAGAGAGCAGAGCTGCGCTAAGCTGTGGAAGAAAAAGCGATTGTGAGAAATCCTGGGAAACTGTCAAACCCACAGCTTCTATGAGAGCCAGAATTTTCCTCGCTAAAATAATGACACGTGACACCCTATCCGCCTTTTTACAGCTTTCTATACAAAAGACATTTGTGCCTCTGAGCACAAGGGCTGAACACAGGCCAGGCGGTACAAGAGGAGGCAGGTGAGGTGGTCCTGGAGGGCCAACATGGAGCAGGGCCCAGAGGCAAGCAGGCAAGCGGGTATAGTTTATTAGAATGATTCAGGGTGGGATTGTCTTGGTGCACAGTTTCCCGAAGGGGTTCATCTCTACTCCACAAAGGCACTCTGAGGTTTGAAAACTTCACTCAACTCCCTAAGTACCCTCTGAACGGACTAGGGTTGTGTTTCAGAGGAGGTGGTGCTGATACAGCCGCTCAGGACCATATCAGCCTTTATCCAACTCCTTTCTCCTTCCAAACTGAGACTGGGTTAGATGTGGGGTAGAGTGAGGTAGCAGTGGGAGTGGGGGAGCGAAGAGAGTTAGAGGACTGTTTGTGTCTGATAAATCATTTATCTCCTGTCTGATACTTGGTTAGACTCCAGAAAATCCTACCCAGGATAGAGAGTTTAACAGACTCCAAATGTCATTATGCTCTTTTTTTGCTGAGGACATGCCCCCATATTCAACACCTCTGAGAGGCAGGACAATTAAGACAAAAAGCAGAAAAGCAAGGAGAAAACAAACACCCATTTTCTCCCTGGAATGCAATGATTCTACAGTATTTTTGGCCAAGAAATAGCTCTCTATGTAGTACACCATATATGCATTCGACACATATGAATGTAATCAATATTCATATTTAGAGCCATAGCTCACTCAGCTTAAAATTATTTCAATAAATTAGTTTAGTCAATGCACAAATGTCATCAAGAGGCTGATTTCTACTTTGTTGCACATAGAGGGCCAACGCATCTTCTTGACCAACCTCTTTCGCCCTATGAGATGCTGTTACCCTTTATCATCTTAAAAATGAAGGGACTGAGGTTGGTGGGCTCAAGAAACATGACTTAGGGGATTTGAGTTAGGAACCATGGGCTTAGACAATGACTTACACATTTTACAAATATGGAAACTGAGACTCGAGAGTTGCCAACGTTGACAGCCAGAAGTTGAGGAAACTGAACTCACAGGTATGTCTTTCTGGCCTCTGAACCTATGCTCTTCCCACTGCATTGTGCTGAATTACCTAGCTTCAGGGTAGGAATAAGGAGTTTTAGCTTCTAAAACTGTTTAAGAACAGCCAATATCATTTGAGTAGACATATGCCAATTAAGCACCACTGTTATGTAGACATCCTTCTCTGCTGTTCCTAACAACTTCATACACAGCTGGCTGTTGCCCTTAAGGAAATCTTGAAGAGCAATGCTGTAAATGGATGCTTGTTTCTCATCCCCTCAGACGTTAAATATTCATCAATGAAAGAGGTATGTGAGGGAGTTCTGAGATAAATGCTCTTTCCTAAGAAAGACCTTAGTGGTCTTTTTTTCCCAGACAGTCAAAAAAAATCTGGCAGTTTCTCTATCATCTCTCTTTCCAATAACCTCAGAGCCATCGTCAACTGGCTGGTATGTGAAGTGTGAATGGCTTCTATCACAGGGAGACATGACCTTGGCAGACAATTTGGAAAGGCAGAGACAAGAAGAAAGATACTTTCTTATTCCCACTGTTGGGCTCATTCAGAATAGTAGGTTTTCATCCCAAAGCCTGAGACCTTGAACATGCTAGCAAACATTAAGTCTGGGTCAGTAACTCCATATAAGTATCAATAGATGCATTCTTTCCATCTAGAAAAACTTTGCCCTATCTCCATTGGGCAGTATGTCTCTTTTATATATCACTAAATGGAGACGGGTCAATTGCAAGAAAAAGAAGAGTAAGGAGCCCTACAGAAAGAATGTGATCTGCTTCATGTAGCTACATGTCTCCATCCCAGAAGAATATTGACATGGAACAATTCCATCACTGAAGAGTAGTCTCTTTCTTCTTCTCTCTGGTGTGATCATTGTGGTGGCCCACATGAGGGTTGTTATGGGTTGAACTGTGTCCCTCCAAAATAGATATGTTGAAGTCCTAACCCCGGTGCCTCAGAATGTGACCCTGTTTGGAAATAAGTTAATTGCAGATATAATTAGGTGAGGCCATACTTCAGTAAGGTGGGCCCCTAATCCAATATGACTGGTGTTCTTATAAGATGGTCATATAAAGACAAAGACACACAGGGAGAACACCATGTGACAATAAAGGCAGATATTGGAAGTATGTAAGCCAAGGAATATAAAAGGTGCCAGCAAATCACCAGAAGCTAAGAAGAGGTAAGGAAGAATTTCTCTACAGCTTTCAGAGGGAACACAGACTTACCTACAACTAATTTCAGAACCCTACCCTCAAGAACTGGGAGACTATAGATTTCTGTCATTTTAAGCCATCCAGTTTATGGTTATTTGCTACCGCAGCCCTAGGAGCTAATAGAAGGGTCTTTAGATTCAGTCAGAGGCAATGTATTCTGCCCATTGTGGACTGATTTGTAGTTTCTCAAGGCTATAGCTCTCATTTCAGTGACATATACTCAATATAGATTATAGCCATGATGGAAGCCCTGAAGTGGCTGCATCTAAAAGAAGGAGGGTTATACAGAGCTGGGTCATCCCTGGGCTTCATCCAGAAATCCCACCCTCCCCTCAAAGGCCCCAGAAAAACACAGTTCCACATGAATTAGTCTCACTATCCATTTTACTAAATTCCTACATATCACAGTTGAAATTCTAAAACTATTGATTTCATGCTACCTACCACATGTCTTCACTCCTATTCATAACGTTTAACCTTTGAGCTATTGGTTAACAAGTTCTACAAAGAGTTAGGCAGCCCCACTTTAGCTGTTAAGATTGTTTTGTATGTGTATGTTAGTGATCCTACCAGACTTTACTAATAATTTAGAGGAGCAAAAAAGAGGAGGGATTTAGACTATAGGGATATGAACAATCTTTCCTGAAATAGTAGGTGCAACCAACACATTTCACTGGCTTCAGCTGCTATTAGCCACTGGATGGTTCTGAAGCTACCTAAAAAGCCCTCCGGTTGACAAGTAGCAAGAACCCAAGGAAGGGGGTAAAAAAAATATGGGGCTAAGGCAAACTTCAAATATCTGGGGACAAATGTACTGTCCCTCGTTTTGTTAGGTCATTGTCAATTCAAGTTGCAGTACCTACATTAAGAGAACAAATACTACCCCTGATCTTTTTTTTCTTTTTTCTTTTTCTTTTTTTTTTTTTATCTCTTTCAACTCCAAGATTCTGACAGCAAGGTTTGTTTCATTTTGTCCTGTTTTGTTTTTACCATTTCAGCTGGCTTCGCTTTGAATTCACACTTTAGCAAATTCAAATGCTGGGCCAGCTGGTTGCTCTAATCTGCAATTTTTCTAACTCTTAAACTGCCAACCATCTTCTTTAGAGTTTTCTGAATCTTCTTAGCAATAAAGAAAATACCTCAGTCAAGTCTACGTCCTGTGTCTTTCAACAGAACACTTTACTTCCAACACTTTTGGTCACTAAATGTGTGGAGTTTTCTCCCACACCAAGTAATTCTCCATGACACCAGCTGGGTGGTTTACAATTTAACTCAGTTCTAACACCGTCTACCTGGAGTTGGTGTTTGATCCTACAGATTAAAGGCTCAGTCGCACCTCACTTCAGGTGACAATCACAAGTAGTAGGTCCCCAGGTTACCCACAACTTACTAGTATGTCCAATGTGGCTATAAACTGGAGGTTCTCATGACCCCCTCCTTGGTTTCAATTAATTTGTTAGAAAAGTTCACAGAACTCAGGAACACACTTAACTTACTTTTACCAGTTTAAAAAGGTTATGATAAAGGATACAGATGAACAGCCCAATGAAAAGATACATACAATGAAGTCTGGGAGGGTCCCAAGTACAGAAGCTTCTGCCCCTGTGGACTTGGGATAGGTTACCATCCTGATGAGGATGTTCAGAACCTGAACAGTCTCCGAACCCCATATTTTGGGGGTTCTTATGGAGGCTTCATCAGGGAGTCATGATCAATCATTAACTCCATTTTCAGCCCTTTCCTAGACAACAGGCATTAGGGCTAAAATTTCCCAGTTTCTAATCACAGCTTGTTCTTTCTGGTTCCCAGCCCTCATCCAGAAGCCATCCAGAGCCCACCCACAGTCACTTCATTAGAAAAAAAGACACTCTTACCACCCAGGAAACTCTTAAGAGTTTCAGGAGGCCTATGTCATGAACCTGGGTCAAAGGACAAATATTAGAACAAAATATGCTCCTAGTGCTCTTATCATTTAGGAAATTATAAGTTTCAGGACCTCTGAGCTAAGAACCTGGGACAGAGATAAATATCTATTTTCTATTATCTCTCATTAGCTAAACTCATTTATTTTGCAAGGCCTCTCTGAGGACATTAATTCCAAAGTGAAGTGGTTAACACTGACTCATGCATTTATGGCATCATCACATGTATCTATCATAAATTCATTGACCTACTCTTCCATTTAAAGCCAATTAAGTCAGATAAATACCCTAAAGCTTAGACTCATATGGAAAGATGGAACATTAATTCTTATTTCAGAAGGTTTTTATTAATAGTCTACAGTCCTCTTTTCATTTCCCCAAATTGTTATTGTTTACATTTTGAGGTCCCCCGTTTGTCCTTAAGGTGGAATATTTCTTTGTGATAGCTTTTTAAAAAATGTTTATACTGTTGACTAACCAATTCAACTGACTTTGTGCCAGATGGTGTTCTAGAGCATATAGATATAGCAGTGAATAAGGCAGAGACGTACCTAATGTTTGTAGGACTTACAGGTAAAATTGCAAATTGTTATATCTGAATACAATGATAAACTACTAGCAGTGGTTCTCAATCTTGGCTATATTTCAGAACCCCTACAGAGCTTTGAAAAATCTCAATGTCAAGACTTCTGGTACCAGACATGATAGATTAGCTTGAATTGGAGCGATCTTTCCATTGAAAATAATGTTAAAACAAAGTGCACAAAAACTGTGTGAAGTCCTTGGAGAGCAACCAACTCTGGTAGGACTTGAGGGACCATGATTCCTGTAAGAAGGGAAACACAGCTTCATATCCATACTGACTTTCTTTCTTGAAAAGCAAAATCCCAGAGAGGTGAGAACTGCAGGAAAGTGAACATAAATATCTCGTGCAATTCCCCCTGAAAGTATTAGATAACTGCTGTGCTCTGCATGTGCAGGACAAGGCTCCAAGAACTCAGCAAAAAGCAGCAGATGAATGTTGAATTATTGAGTGGAGACTTCAGTAGCCACATGGCGTTGATGAGATGGGGTTGGAGTTCCTCATCAATGTGCTGATTACCATGTAAATACCTTAGAGTTACATAAGGCACAGAAAGGCTATCCTTGAAGAATAAGGGATATACCCTGGAGTGAGGGCAAAACTGAAATAGACCAGCCCTAACAAAGCTTAAAACCAGCCCTTAACAGAATTGCTATGACCTTATGGCTGTGCATATATTGGCTAGAAGATAGTTAACCCTCTTTGGAGGAAGATAGTACCATCTGGAGACTATACTTTTTAATACAGAATGTCTGACATTTAGAAAAAAACCCAGCAAATATTTAAAAATAAAAAAGAATATAAAAACACCTACAAGTAATTTAGTTATTTTAAAGTGCCTATTTATCAACTCTAATATTTATGATTGATATATTTCAAGAAATAGAAAAGAAGAATCAAATGGAAATTCTAAAACTGAAAGATGCTATTACTGAAATTGAGAATATAATACATGGATTTAATAGCACATTAGACACAGATGAACAGAGAATCAATGAACTAAAAGATAGGTCAGTGTAAAATATCAAGATAAAAACTCAGAAAGACATCCTGATGCCCAATTACATCAGAATTTTTGGGAATGAGACACATGCATTAGAATTTATTTTTAGGCTTCCACTATGAATCCAAGGTGCAACCATCAGGGGGATGATCTGCTTTGGACTTACGTTTTTAAATGGCCACTGGATCTTGTGAGGAGATTAGAATGAAAGAGATAGCACACCAGCAGAAAGATCACATAGGGTGATTTAGCCCTGCATCTCTGCAGTCTAGATAAG
Source organism: Myotis lucifugus (assembly GCF_000147115.1). Taxonomy (NCBI): domain Eukaryota; kingdom Metazoa; phylum Chordata; class Mammalia; order Chiroptera; family Vespertilionidae; genus Myotis; species Myotis lucifugus. The sequence continues at coordinate 3,229,705 of NW_005871174.1, read as the reverse complement.
AGATGATGGTGGCTTGGTAGTGGTAGAGCAATCTCAGGACACATCTCATGGTAGAAAGTAAGATCCAAGGTAAGCAAGGGAAAGATAAGTTAGGACTTGCTGATGGATTAGTAGGAGGTTGAGATGAAAGTAGAAAATTTCTTGTATTACTAAATGATACTCATCTTGGAGCAATTTGGCGTCCCAGGAGACACATGACGAAATCTGAAGACATGTTGACAAACCTCCAACAATGCATTGGACAACCCTAACAACAAAGAATAATCTGGTCCAAAATGTCAAGCTGTTGAGAAAACCTGGTTTAAATTCTTAAAAAGTTATCCCTTGCCCCCACAAACTAGCTTTTTCCTTTTGCAAATCTGTGATTTCAGCTAAACTGTAAAATTCTAGAGAGCAAAGACCATATCTTTCACTTCTTTGCCTTCACTTATACTGCCTGGTACATTTTTTAAAAATTAATAGGTTTTATTTCTTTTAGAGCAGTTCTAAGTTTACAGAAAAATTGAGTGGAAAGTACAGAATTCTCATATAACACCTTGTCCCCTTACATACAATTTCTCTTATTATTTTTTTTACTTGTTTTGTTTGTTTGTTTGTTTGGAGAGAGTAGAAAGGAGGGGGATAGACAGAGAGAGAGAAACATCGATGTGAGAGAGACACGTCGATTGGTTGCCTCCCACACACACCCCAATCAGGGTTGGGGATCAAGCTTGCAACCAAGGTACGGGCTCTTGACTGGAATCAAACCTGGGGCCCTTAAGTCTGTAGGCCGATGCTCTATTCACTGAGCGAAACTGGCTAGAGCCAATTTCTCTTGTTATTAACATCTAGCTCTAGTGGTACATTTGTTACATTGGTAAACTAATATTAATACATTATTATTAACTAAAGTCCATAGTTTACATTATAATTCCATACAAATAATACCTCACAATAACTAATCAGTTTCTGACTAATCTAATCATTTGTTAAGGAATATGAAATTTCACATTATTTGCACAAAGTCACACAGCTAGAGAGTGAAGAAGTTGGAACATAATGTCAGAACCCATATTCACAAAGTTACACCAAATCCTCCTTTTTTCCCCTCATACTCTCTGTTTTCAAATGTCTTCACCTGTTTCTGTTGCACAGTCCCAGAGTGAGCAGTCCCACCAGTCCGTTTCCCTCCTCGTCTCTCAACTCCACCACTGGAGGCCCATGTGGTTCCAGCATGTGCCAAGTGGCTGCCCCACCCCTGATACTTTTAAACCAGGCTAACACACCCACACAAAACCATAAAATCCAGTTGCAAATACTAACAGATGTTCAACAGTCTTTCAGCTCCCACTCTCACCTCCCTTATGACCCTGGCCTAATTGTACTCACTCTCATCAATCCAGTTCTGAACGCCTTGCTCTCTCTGCACATGTCCTATTCCCCAGGCTAAGTCTCTTACTGGCGTTTCCTTGGAGGCTTTCTCCTCTGGGTTCCTGAGTGTATTTTCTGGCTTAGTGTGAATCTGCCACCTGGGTATCCCTCTTCATCTCAGATGTGTCAGGGAAATATATCTTTATTTCCTCTCAGACTTAGGTCTGGTCTGTAGTCTAAGCCCAGGGTGAGCTTTGACTCTCAGAATCTCATAGATGTTAAGAAGCTCAGAATCTCATAGATGTTAAGAATCTCATGGATGAGGTCAATTCATGAGATGAAAGGTGGGACCGGACTGGAAGGCTTGCCTCAGGAGCCTCAAGAGGAACTTAGCCCACACCAGAGCACCGATGCTCCAGTTTGAATGGACTGCCTGGGTAATTCTATATTTCCGCCCACCTCCTTCACTTCTTTGTTTTTGAATGTATTTGTCTTCTCCCTCTAAATTACTTATAAATTCCTATGAGAGCAAGAATCATTTTCATTCCTAACCATGACTTCCTTTCCTTAAAATTCTGAGATCTGTACTATCGTTTGAACTTCTATAAAGCACATTGTTTCCTTCTGCTTCCTTTGAATGATACTGAAAACCCAATGCTTTGCCTCTCTCTCGGACATAATTTCAGTATAAATGAATTCAGCACCACTGTCAAAAGCGCTGTTAAATATACTACAGGAACATCAGCATAGGGTCCCAATAATGGATCTTGCTTTTCTTCCCTCCTACTTTTCTCTCTTGTCCTTTTGATAATTTTGGAAATGAAATTTATCTAGCAGAAAATTTCTTCTCATCAATTACAGATATGGCTTTGGTGTCATCTCAATAGAGCCAACAGTCATTTGAGTTTTCCATCTTTCCTCTTCTTCTCTTCCTCCCTCCATGACTACCTTTCCTTCCACATTTCTCCCCTTCTCTCCTTTCCTGTAGTGATAACTGATGTCCCTTAAGGAGAGGGGGATTAGTTTCAGAAGATTGGTGGGTGAAAAAATTGTAGTGCTATTCTTGAATCTTAAGTTTCTATTTATTCTAGACATTTTGCTTCTTTCTCTTCCAAGTCAGTGTAGTTAGTCATTTTGTGCTATTTCTGGAAGCTCCTATGCTTGGGGGGAAATGCAGTAAGGAAAGGGAAAACAAAAATTTTCTGTTTAGTGCAAAAGGATAAAAAGGAAAATTTGGTTAGTCAGGCTACTGAATGAAACACTAGACCTTGGATGCAACATGTTCCCTAAAAATGTTAAATACAGCAGACATAAAGTGTGTAAAGAAATATACAAGTTAAAAAATAATGTGCAATCACAAGGGTTGTTGCTCTCCTTAAATGGTGCTCAGGTTATAAACTTAATAGTCATCCTTGCCTCTTTTTCTAACACCCAAATCCACTCAATCTAGCAGCAAATCCAGTTTCCTCTATTTTCAAAAGTAGAGAAAATATTTGCAACTGTGTCATCAAGAATAAAGCCACTACCACATCTTGACCAATTATTGCAAGAGAGTAACTGCTTCACCTTGTTCTCTACAGTCTGTTCTCAACACAATGGCCAGAACAATTCTTTTAAATGACTATGTCAGAAAAATGCTCTTCTGTTCAAAAACCTGCAATAGCTCCCCATGTCACCTAGCACAAGGGCTGACAAATTGCAGCCTGCAGGTCAACTCTACTTGACATATATTCTTTTTAAAAAATTTATTTATTGATTAAGGTATTAGATATGTGTCCTTATACCCCCATTGCAACCCCACCCCCTCACTCATGCCCTCACCCCACTGTTGTCTGTGTCCATTGGTTAGGCTTATATGCATGCATACAAGTCTTTTGGTTGATCTCTTCCCCTTACCCCCATTCTCCCTTACCTATATTCCTTTTTAAAATTTTATTGGAATGCATCTATGTCCATTCACTACATATTGTTTATGGTTGCCTCCATGTTACAATAGCAGAGTTGAATATTTGTAATGGATACCCTGTGTCCCATAAAATCTAAAATATTTACTATCTACAAACTTTTATAGAAAAAGTTTGCCCATCCTGGACTTAGCATGTAATGCCATATGAAGCCCTACCAGCATCTCTACCTCTCTGACTGTATTGCTTATTCTGTTTCACCTGCAATGCCTTTCCCATTTCCCAACAACACCAGGCACATTGCCATATTAAGACCATTGCACTGGCTATTCCCATTGCCTAAAATGCTACTCCCACAGGTGTCTTTGTGGCTAACTCTCTTATCCCTTTCAAATCTTGGTTCAAATGTCACCTCCTCAATGAAGCCTACACTTATCATCCCATTTAATTTTGTAACCTAAACACCCACTCTGATATATCTTAATCCCTTCAAGCTTATTTTTTCCATAGAATGTGTTACATTCTAACACAAAAATAATTTAATAATTTACTACATTCATTGCTTACTTTTTTGTCTTTCCTTGTAGAATATATTCTCCATGAGGGGTTATTGGACCCCATATACTCATAGCAGTGCCTGGCATATAGCAGACATTTATTAAATGTTGATTGAGTGAAATGATACTGAAGAAATAGAACATTACCTTAGAATTCCTCTATGTGTCCTTCTGTAATCACACCCCTTACGTACCCTCCTCCCATGTAAGCGCTGACTGGATAATTTGTTAATCATTTATTTATGTTTCTTTATAGTTGGAACAAGTTTTATATATCCTTACAAAATAACATATATCTTTAGTCTAGCCAACTTTTAAACTTTATATAAGTCAAAAAATACTTGCAAGTATCCTTCTAAGGCTTCCTGTTTCTCAACAATGTTTATAACATTCATCTATATTGAGACATATACACACTAATTTTCACTGCTGTATATAGTACACCACAATTCATCTATCTTTTCTACAGAACATGTGTATTTAGGTTGTCACAGAATTTACCAGGCGACCGAAAAATACACAGGAGTACTTGGAGATATAGGAAAAACCCATTTATTTTCAGATGTTTCGCATGTACTAGTACAGTGACTCAGGGGAGACTGTTTCTCTCCAAATCCTGAGCAAGCCAATAATGAGAAAGCTTTCTTTTTATCCCCTTTGGTTTCTTTGTCCCCCCAAATAAGGATCAGACTTCCAGACCTTTGGGGCTTTGCAAAAAGCCCCGTGTGTTTGGATGGGGGCTGTGAGACCACACCTAAAGGCCTGGCCTGGCACCAATACTGATAACCCCCTCTGGGGGTTGTGTATTGTTCATGGTTTACGGCCTCTGTAAAATGGGAGTACTTAAGTAAACAGGTCTTGCAAGACCAGATAATTAAGGAAGGGGCAGTGACTAGACTACAGGCTAACAGGAATGTGCTTTAGGGATACAGAGTCAGGCTGCTAGCACCCCCGCCCCCAAATGACTTATTTTCCTCATCAAGGTTATTGATAATTTTTATTATAAATGATCCTGTCAGGAATATATATATATATATATATATATATATATATATATATATATAAACATTTTCTCTAGGGTTCACACCTAGGAGTAGAATGCCTGGGTTGTAGGGCCTTACAGAGTAAACTTTATTGGTCAATGCCAACTTGTCTTCTAGAGAGTTACAGAAATTTATACCTCTACTAGCAGTGTAAAAGAGCTCTATAGCTCCATAGTCTCATGCTTGGTTTTGTCAGATTTCGTGTAGTTGTGGTGTAGCGTGGTAACTCATGGTTTTAAGTTGCATTTTTCTGATCACCAAGAAATTGAGAATTTTTCATATGTTTCTGAGCTACTTGCTATTCCTTTTCTGTGAAATGCCGGTTTATCTTTTTTCCTGCGGGGTTGTTTTCTTTACCGAGTCACAGCTTCACAATGCCTGAGGGCAAAACTGTCTTAAGTGGAATGATGATCCTGACTCACCAAGAAAGATTTATATACTCCATGTTGACTAAGTAATTGAAAGAATAAATAAATATTGAACAGAATCTGCTAAAATTGGGGTCTTGGATTAAGTTAACTAACATAATAAAACTTTGAGGAAGATTTTCATTAAAAATAGGTAAAAAGAAAATAAGGGTGTGTACATAAATTTCTCTGTGGAATTGATAATTTCCTAAAGATGTCCACTAAATGAGGTTAGTTTCCATTGAATGATTAACTTCATAAGCATAATTAGTGAGAGTATATGCTATATGTACTAATCTTTAACTTATCTTTTTCATCCTGTTAGACTTTTTTCTTTCACAGTTTCAGACAGAAACAATGATGAAAACTGGCATTAATAAATGATTTGTAAAGTAAATATCAACATTTTCCCCAGGGTTATATTAGTGCACATCCTGACGAAATAACACCACATTTCCAAATGCAAATGTAATCATCCTCCTATCTTAGAGTGACTGATAGCCTCTTCATTACTAAAATGGAATATTGTTATCAAGGAACGAGAAATAAATCCCATGACACGCTGTTACTGGACATTCTGTTCTCATTTGGGAAACATTTAAGCTACTCATGCATGTCCTTCATTTGTCCAGTTGAAAAGGAATTTGTTTTTATCTATGTATCTATGTTAGAAATCAGGATATAACTTACTCATTACACATCTTAAATCAGGGAATTTTAGTTTATTCATAATTAGTAAAGACAATGTTTTATAACACGTTAAAGAAACTTGTCACAGAAAATTTAGTATCTTAATATTTATTGAGAAATGACTTTCTTATTCTCCTAACTTCAGTCTCTTCATCTACTTAAAATTATTTCAAGCAGTCATTCTACTAAGAAATTCTATTAAGAAATAAAACAAATCTGAACAGGAATTTTGAACTTGTGACTATAGAGCATACTAAAAAATATATTACTTAAAGGAAATTATTTTAGGTATTTAAGACAAGAAGATGAGTTTCTAGTTTGGAAGGGTCTGCTGACAATCCAGCACAATAAATGAAAAGAGACTTACATCAATACATATGACTGTGAAATGTCAAGACACTAGAGTTAAAGAGAACATGTTTAAAGTATACAATGATATAAAAAATAATAAACAAATAAAACAACAGTTCACCTAGGAATTATTGAAAATCAGAGTAACACCTGACTATAACAGCAACACTGGAAGCTAGAAGACATGGAATAATGCTTTAAAATCTGGGGGAAAATACTCTGACCTGTTATTTTATACCAAGTCAAGTTATCAATCAAATGTAAGAGTAGAATAAAGATGTTTTCAGATATGCAATGTCTCAGAAACAAAAGCTGTGCTTCCCTTTCCCTAGTGGAAAATTTGCTTCTCTAAAATGAGGATATAAAATGGGTAGAAAGAAAACACGGAGTTCAAGAAATAGAGAGTCCATTACCAGAGCGAGGGCAAGAATATCCCAGGATAATGGTAAAAGGAGAAGACATCCCAGGAATTTGGTTACATAGTAGGTCTACAGAGCACTAGTCCAGTTTGGAATAAGAGGATGGAGGACTCCAAGAGAAATGTCTTCCATGAAATAAGAGTTTAATAGTCATGTTCAAATGTAGTGAAAGGATATTTATAATTTTTTGTATAGATTTTGGGGATGAATTAGTTGGTGATCCCTTAAAGAAAACTGAGCAAACAGGAAAGCAATATAATTACTACTTTCAGAGAAACATAAAAGTTGTATAAGGAAATAAATGCAATTGTTTATAATCATATTCATCATCTGATTTAACTGTGAATAACAATGAAAAATTTGAATACTAACCCAAATTTATGATCCCCTATATAGGATGAGTGGAAGGGGGGGGGGTTGTGTGTGTACAATAGATGCATTAAAATATTCTTTCCCATAGTGGGAAGTCAATAGATATCAACCAAAACTTAAAAAATAATTAAGAGCCGAAATCATTTAGATACGTGGAGGTAAATTCCCAAAGAAAGTCAAAAGTTTTGAAAGTGATTGACGAAAATTGGCGATGGAGGGTGGAGGGAGACTAACATTTCCGTTATATGACTCATAATAATTATGATCGATGTTTCTCTCTCATCGATGTTTCTAACTCTCTATCCCTCTCCCTTCCTCTCTGTGAAAAATCAATAAAATATATTTAAAAAAAATAATTAAGATTTGTAGAGTAAGGATGTCATTTAGATATGCGGAGGTAAATTCCCAAAGAAAGTCAAAAGTTTTGAAAGTGATTGACTAAAATTGGCAATGGAGGATGGAGGGAGACGAACATTTCCGTTATAAGACTCATAATAATTAGTCTTTTAATTTTACATGTTCAACTTTAATAAAATTATCAAATAACTTAATCAAGTAAAGTAAAAGAAATACTATATTAAGACAAGTACGAGGTATCTCTTTTTAACAGGAGAATTTTGGGGGCCTGGGGAAAAAAATGTCCATGCTTGGAGATAAATAATGAATCAGTGACAGTGTAAGGGGCTTTGCCCGAAGTGAAATTACTCTTTGGAGAGAGACACACTAGTAGGACCCAATGTTCTGCCTTTAGCTCACTTAAGCTTATCCTACATAAGGAGTTTTCAGGGTATGATTAAATATTCATCCCTAGAATTTTATTCCCCTGGATAATACCATGTAAACATTAATGAGAAATGAGAATGCAGTTTCAGAATGAACATTTCCTGATGCCTACTATATAACATCCACTTACCAAACCTTTATCAGTTTTGTTTTCACAACAACCCGATGAAGCAGTAGTCATCCTGATTTACAACAGAGGAAGCGGAGGCTTCTAAGGATAGATTACCTTGCTCAAAGTCACACAGATAATAAGTGTGGATCTGGGCTTGGAACCCAGATTTGTCTAACTCTGAAACGGAATTTTTGGACTGGAACACGTGGTATTCTCCTAGGCAGGCTGGTTTCCGGGCTCATTGTGGGAATCGAAGAATCCATGGACGGAAGGTGGTATAGCAAAGGTTGAAATTTATTGAAGAACAAGTACAGACTCCCACGTGGGGAAAGGGAAAGAATCTCACAGCACAGACTCCCAGAAAGCGTCCCACTGAGTTCCTTTTCCCTGTGGTTTATAAAGGCCACAGATCTTTGTACCTTGATATCCCCTCTGATTGAACACTATTCCCTTGGACTGGTTACTATGGTAACTTTTGAGTTCAAAGGTTGAATCACATGGGACTCCTGAGGTTTTCTCCCCTCTTTACTTATTGTTTTCCTATCCCCTTTGGGCTTTCTCCTTCTCCCTCTGAATGAGGGACTTCCTTCCCTTTATTTTGTAAATATAGACCTTCTGCTGTTTTCAGCTTTCCTATTCTATGTAAATATACCTTCTGCTGCTCTGTAGCCCTATGCTTCTTCCATGGTCCCCTTAATTTCTAAAATGTCCTAAACCTGTCTTTTTCACCCCTAAAAATTCCTGTTTCAACTCCAAAGCTTAATTCCTCTCAGCTTTTCTTTCTTGGATGTCTATAAAGCATGGAGGTGAAAGCAATCAAGGATCGGGTCTTTCATATGATACCTAGGTCCCATGGTGGCTGAGGCACCATCTGGCCTGCATGGAAAGGATGCCTCGCCCCTACCTAATATGTATCTCTATCACAGGAGTTATCATAGTTTATCATTGGCTCACCCGGTCAGGCAGTGATTCCCATTCATCTGCACAGGCTCAGCACCTGGAATAGGCCTTGCTGAGAGCGAGCGCTTAAGAAATGTATAGCTAACCCACCTGTTGGTTTTGAGAAGGGAAATACGGGGGCAACTTTGGGGGCTTACAGCCTAGTTCAGTATTTGGTTAAACAGTACTTTTACAAGCCCCATTCTAACTGACTTGGGTGGAGCTACAAAGCCCACCCCGAGGGGCCCACCACAAGAAGATATCTATATCAACACCTCCCCACATTGGTAGTTCACGCTTTGGATCAAAGTCCCTGCAGCAGCGCTCTGTGATAAAGGTTTTACTTTCCTGATTCCTCTGGGTGCTGGCTGTTGTTCTCCTTGGTCATTGGTCACAACAGTTTCAGGCTGAGACCTTAAGACTATTTCATGTTTTTTTCTGGACAAACTTGGCTGTACCTAAGTCTCCACACTTATTCAATACAGATAATTGACGGTTGACTTAAAACACATTGGAGGGGCATTATTAATCAAACATCATTGACTTATAAATATTTTCTCTGAAGTAATCATTTTTATAATTTTAGTGAAAAATAATCACCTTCTTTTCTTTTTATCAGAAGTCAGTAGTTTCATGAAACCCCACCCCCCATCTGCCCTACCTTCTCAATTTTGAATCACCCAGGCTAAAAGCTAGAGCGCATTCTTGATCCCACCCTCCCCTTTTCCTCCACAGAAGCTCAAACTGGAAGCCTCACTGATTCCACCTCTTTCTGTCCCTTCTTTCCATTCCCATCGCCTTAGCTCAGACATTCACATTTCACCTGAATCAACAGTTTTATTTCAGCCTCCTTCCCCCAGATTATCCCCACTCCAAACAATTCAGGGGAAAATGTAACAGGAGAATGAAGAGCAATTAATTCTTACTGTAGGTGATTTATGTGAGAGAATCTAACATAATATCTGGCACTTAATAGATTCCAAAACATGCGAGAGGATTTTTGTTTGTTGGTTTTGGTGGAGGGTTGGATTTAAGGAGTTACTCTGGAGGAGGTAAATTTAAGCAGGTCTTGAAAGAGAAAATCCCTTTGTTTAAGAGATTCATTTTATATTCTGTGATAAAACAGGTGCCATTTGCTAAAGGTTGAAATTTGCTTTTTTTTGCAAAATGAAATATATAACCCCTCACAGAATTGAACTCCATGACCAATATATTACATCATGTATAACAATATGCTGTGTTTTTCTGTGGAACAAACCTTTTCTTGTGCATAACAGTCATAAATTATGAAGCAAGGATGTGTTTCAGAAGAAAAGTGACAGCCTATAATCGAAAGGAAGTGGCTCCTCATTTAAGGGAGTGAATAGGGGAAAAGTTTGCATGTGGGAGGTTGCCATGTGTCCACACTTCTTTCCTGCTAAACATCAATTCTCTACTCAGTCGACCTCTTCCTGAGTACAAACGTTCTATCTGTCCTTTAAATAGTCCTCATGGTGTCTGTCCTGAGTCACCCTGGGAGCCACAAATAGACATTGAAACCAAGACTTCTTCCTGATTATAACAAAGGAATTAAAAATTAGCTCTTTCTCTCTCATTCTCATTCACCTTCCTACAAAAAAAAAAAAAAATTCATAGAAAAGCTTCTATACCAAGAAAGCTATAAGAAGCATGTCAGATTCTATTTTGTTTCTATTCTTTAAAGGGGAGCGAGGGAGTTAAGAAAGGAAAGTTGAGTTTATGAGCCAAGTTTAGATAAAAGACTCCCCAAAAATGCGGTGCTGTGCTGTGGGGGCTATGGGTATTTCCAGGGCTTGGGGTGTCCCTAAACTAGTGAGTTGTTAGACAGCCTTGAACACTGACTATTTATCTCCTTCCTTCTGAAGGTATCTACTGATGCATATCTGTACTCCCTTAGTTCTTAGAACATGAAGTTATCATTATTAGGAGAATTATACTAGTAATAACAGTTGTAGTAATAATTAACATTTATTGAATGCCCACTCTGCATCAGGTACTGTGGTTGTGTCTTTAAATGCCCAGTGTTGCCCTAACTGGTTTGGCTCAGTGGATAGCGCGTTAGCCTGCGGACTCAAGGGTCCCAGGTTTGATTCTGGTCAAGGGCATGTACCTTGGTTGTAGGCACATATCCAGTAGGGAGTGTGCAGGAGGCAGCTGATCGATGTTTCTAACTCTCTATCCCTGTCCCTTCCTCTCTGTAAAAAAAAAAATCAATAAAATATATTTAAAAATAAATTTTAAAAAAATGCCCAATGTAATTCTTACAACAATCCTAGGAAGGAAGTAGAATATTCATCTGCATTTTGCTAATGAGGAAACTGAAGGTCACTGAACAATCAGTAGTAGAGCCAGCAGTTGAATCCTTAGCATCTTCATTCCTGGATCCACATGTTACTTGAATGAAGTGAATGAAGCTGAATGCTAAACTTGGGAGGAGAGTCCTGCCACTCTTCCTGAGGAATTGACCCTGACTCTGGAAAAAATTTTTCAGTTTGGGATTCAGAACAACATGGCTGCTGCCATTCTACTGTCTTACACAAAAGCAGGTACGGTTGATGGAATAACACTCGTGCTGTGGGGTGGCACTGAGTAGAAGCAGGCTCCAGGAGTAAGGTTAAATTGGAATCCCTGAGAACAGTCTCCCCACCACTGTCCACAGTTTCGCTTTCTGCAGCTTTAGTTACCCACAGTCAACTGCATTCCAAATATATTAAATATAAAATTCCAGAAATAAACAAGTCATAAGTTTTAAATTTCATGCCATTCTGAGTAGTGGGATGAAATCTCACACCATCCTCCTCCTTCCTGCCTGGGATGTGGATCACCCCTTCTGTCCAGTGTTTCCACACAGTATACAGTAGACACTTACTAGATGTTTCAGTTAGCAGATCAACTGTTGTGGTATCATGGTGCTTGTGTTCAAGTAACCCTTATTTTACTTAATAATGGCCCCAAAGCATAGAGTTGTGATGCTGGCCATTTGGATATAGCAAAGAGAAGCGGTAAAGTAAAAAGAAGAGTATAGTACAAGATATTTTGAGAGAAAAAGACCACATTCACATAACATTTATTACAGTATATTGTTATTGTTATTCTATTTTATTATTAGTTATTACTGTTAATATGTTACTGTGCTAATTTATAAATTAAACTTTATCATAGGTATGTATGTGTAGGAAAAATGATGGTATACATAGAGTGTGTTACTATCACAGTTTCAGGCATCCACTGAGGCTCTTAGAACATATGGATGGGGGCATCCACTGCACTTAACTAAATATTGTGCTAGAGATGGTGGGACATTGGGGCAGGGCTGACATAGTTTTGAGAATGAAAGTGGGCTTATGAGGTAGGAGAATAGAAGGCAAATGCAAAAGTCCAGGGCACCAAGGCCAAGTGAAGAAACAGAAGTGTGTATGTTTACATAATAGAGATGGTGTAAGTTTAAATCAGCACTTCTCCACATTGGCCTCAAATTGGAATCACATTTATAGCTCACCCACTGGGATACTGAGGCCTGCTTGTACTGGCTTGCAGAGTGAGTGTTAGCAAATCTTCCTAACTCCATGTTCAGTGGCATCATGTTTGTTGCCTGAAATGAGAGTATTTACACCATGAAAATTGGCAAATGCTACAGATTAGGTTTTGTGTGTGTTTTTTCCCTACAGCCAGTTGCTAAACTTTTATCGTCATGCCATTGCTTGGATTGACCTTCATTGATTCTGATTTCATTGGTCTGGGGTACAGCCTGCACATCAGGATATTTAAAACTCCCCCAGTTGATTCAAACATGCGACTAAGTACAGTTGTTCAAGCCTAGTACGCAAAGTGCAGATGTCAACATTGGCATCACCTTGGAGCTTGTCAGAAATGCTGGATTTTGCCCCACCTCACTAGCCCTGGGCTATTGAATCAGACTCTTCATTTTAACAAAGAATATACATTAAAGTTTGAGAAGCACTGGTCTAAAACATTTGTTAACAGGTGCTTATAGTCTACTGACCTCATCACATGAAAATGAAAAGAAAGAGGTAGCAAGAAAAGGAGAAGCATGAAAAGACATTGTCAGTCCACAGAACAGTTACATTTGGTAGCTATCTGCAAGCTAGGCTGAGATCCTATGTTTTATTTCTCATGTGACTTTTCACAATATTTTGTGCCAACCGTCATCTTTGATGGTTTCTTTAAAGAACTATGAAAAGATGCAAAAGAAAAAAGATGTAGCTTAATTAATGAGGGCTGCATGCCACAGCACTGCCCTTTTAAAGCACTCCTACTAAGCTCATAAGATCTGACAAGACTGAAGTCCCAACAGACAACTCTTCGAGGATAAGGCCAATGTGAGTAGTGACTTCACATTGTATTTACAAAGGTTCTAGAGTTCAGATGTTTTTAGAAGGTATCACTTCACACTCCATACTTCTTATTTGGTTTCAGACAGCTGGACTCATATAATGTTGAGCTGATTGAAAGCTTAACATGAAAGACCTCTCTGTAACTTTCCAGTTTTGCTCATCAGCAGTTTAGTATCAAGATCAAGAAAGTGTTTTCAATGAAAACCCTTAGAAATGCTCCAACCTACTTCCAATAAAATGTTGAAAAGTCAATGCTGAAAAGAATTATAGAATCATTAAAGAGAGGCCTTAGAAATCCAACCTAAATAATTAATGAATCCCAAAAAGGTCTGTTTCCCCCAAGGAGCATGCAAATAATTTCCTGATTCTTTCATCTTCCATTGCAAGCCAGACAAGAAAGTCTTCATCATTTATTCACACAACACACCTTTACTGAATACTTGCTCTACACAAGGTACTGAACTAGATACCTGAGGTACAAAAATGAATGAACATTAATTCACGGATGATCCAAAGGACGCACTGCTGCAACCATCTACTTCTGGAGCTGCCTTAGCATGCCCACCAAAACTTTCAAAATGGAAATCAGAAATCTGAAACTATTTTTCACAGGGCAAAGACTGTGTGATGGGACCAGAATTTCTAGTGTCTAGTTATTTAAAGAACTATGTCATTTTAGCATAAGAGAAAAAATTCAAAATAGTGGGAGTAAATGAATAAAGGAAGATACATTGACTGGGTTATTTCAACAGAAACACATTTTTAGTTGGTTGGCCATGTATGCGGCATTGACCTCTTAATCTGCATGTTGGCATTTTCTAGTAGGAAACTGTAATTCAGCTTGCCTGACTTTTTTGTCCTGAGACAAATTCTACTTAGCACGAGACAGTTTGTAGAGGTAAGTGATGGACAGGAATCCATTCTATGTGCAGACTTTTCCGGCAGACAGGATTAGAAGCTAAAGGGAAAACAAGCAGGTTCTCATTTCCAAAGTGGAAAAATAAATAACATTCTAGTTTGTCACTACAGTGCTTTCAGATGAGTGGATTTCAGAATTTCAGCAGCTTTCTACATAAACACATTGAAAACACTACATTGATTTGTGCCATCAGGGTAACTGACTTCAGAATATGCCCTTAAAACTTAATTAAAAAGTGGTCAGTCCTCTAAGACTTTCCTATTTGTTTACTCTCCATAAAGTCCATAATTGTTTTCTCCCTCTGCTGACCCCAGCCACATGTCTTGGGCCACTTAAAAAGGAAAAGTCTAAGATCCTTTTGTTAGAAATGAGAATTAGCATTCGTGCATAGACAAAAAGGAGTGGGCCAACTAACTCCCTCCTATTTGCACAGTTCATTCAACAACAACAACAAAAGAAAGCACACACTTTTTTTTTTTACCATATGTAACTTCAGATGAGACTCTAGATTCTTAAACTGTTTACAACAAAATGTGAAATGGTCTGCAAGCCAGTCCAAATGTATACCGCCTGGATCATGTCAAATCATATTCTTTCCCTGCATGGAGAAGAGGCCCTAATTTGGCCTGAAGTTTGGCTTGGCAGGCAGAATGGACTTGTTGCTCCAGCTGTGTCTGATAGCAGATGACAAGATAAAGCATGCTGTTCATTTGTGTCCTTCACTCACAAGTACAGTGTAGAGAATCATAGGCCTCATCAAATGAAGCCCTGTAGGTATACAATCTTTATTTAAGGCAATAAGGAGAAATAGTCATCACTTTTAGCAAGTCTGTAAAGGAAACTTCTAATTCTTCTTGCTTATAACTCAAGGTGAGTTATAAACATGCTGAATAATAAAGTATCTAAAAGCCCTTAAAGATTTGGTCTCAAAAATGGAAGCACTTATTTTTATGTTTTGCTTTAGAAGTACATACAGAAATAGTCAGAAATGAAATTAATTCACTGATAATGAATTATTATCCCAAACAGTTACTATTTTTCACTAAGCCTTACATTCTGTGAGACATGTTTGCATCGATTACCTCTCTTCATGTTCAGTAAATCAGTCAAATGTGTGGCAGAGTGACTGATGTAGGTCCCAGATTTGTTTGAACCCTGCTATAGAACTTACCAGATGAGTGAACTGAGGCAAGATACTTAACTTGGCCAAAGGCTAAGCTTCTCTTTATAAAATGTGGGTTAATAAAATTTACTTCATAGAGTGCTGTAGGTTTAAATTAAATAATCTTTGCTAAACTGTCTTGTGACTAATCATTGAGATAATTACATAAAGTTCTTGGCACAGACAGTGCCTGACATGTTCATTAAATGGCAATTCTTATTTGACTGGGCAGGGTATATAACTACATTCAGAGAGGTTAAATGATTGCTCAAGGGTATATAATCAGTTATTCTAAGCACAGAGGACCAGAACCTAGACCTTCTGCCTCCTACCCTGTATACTTCATCTGTATACATGGAGTTTTTCCCTATGCTAATGGTACTATACTAGATACAGCTAGGGATTTTAAAAAATGTAAAAAATGCAGTCCAGACTTCTACTTTAAGACAAGATGAAGTCACAGGAACTAGGTTTACTCTCCAGTGTGAAACAACCAGAAAATAGACAGAATGTATAAAATAACAGTTTTCAAGACACTACGCTTCAGGCAATAAAGAATAATGGTTTCTGAAAGATGGGGGGAAACAAACAAATAAACAAAACAAAACAAGGTGAGCCCTACAATTACCCAAGCTTTATACTCTGAGAGTTTCCAAGGTGTGGGACAGGGAGGGGTTCCGGGAGGTACCCGGAGGACATCATGTGCTAAAGAATGTGGCTAAGAGCTGAGGGACAGCAAGGCAGTGAGAGTTCATAGGACAGAGAACTAGAGGAGATAGCTCTACAGAGAGAACACTCTGGAAATCTGCAGAGAGCTCACTCCCCTGGAATATTTAGCTGAATATTGATCAGTGCATGTGTATAAAAAATCAATAACAGAAAGCTATCTGGAAAAATCCCCAAGTATTTGGAAACTAAGTAACACACTTCAAAATAACATAAGGTTCAAAGAAGAAGTTAAAAATAAAAGAAAATATTTTGAACTGGTTGAAAATGGAAACACAACATATGAAACATTTATAGGGTACTGTTAAAGCAGTAGTAAGGGAGAAATTAATAGTATTAAATGCCTATATTCTTTTTAAAAAGTTTCAAACCAATGACCTTAGCTCCTACCTAAGTAAACTAGAAAAAGGGCAAATTAAACCCAAGGCTATTTTAGAAGAAAATAAAGATCAGTGCAGAAATAAATCAAATAGAAAAGAGCATATAGAGAAAAATCAATTAAACCAAGAATTGGTTTATGAGAAGATCAATATGTATAAACCTCTAGCTAGACTGAGTAGGGGGAAAAGAGAGAAGACATAATTGCCAACATTAAGGAGTTCAGAAGTGAGATCATTACAGATTCTACAAAAGTTAAAAGTATAAGGGAATGTTATGATATCTTTATACCAATAAACCTGTCAACTTTGATGAAATTGATAAATTTCTTCAAAGACACAAACTACCAAAGTTTATTCAAGAAAAAAAATAGATGACTTGTTTAGCCTATACTTATTAAATAAGTTGATATCATAGTTAAAAACCTTCCCACAAAATAAACTCCAATCCCTGATGGCCTCCCTGGTAAATTCTACCAACCATTTAAAGAAGAAATAAAAACACTTCTATAAAAACTCTTGTAGAAAATTGAAAAGGAGGGAATACAGACCAAGACATTCTATGACATTCACATTACTCTGAGACAGAGACATTAGAAGAAAACGTAGCAAAGTTAATTCAATAAAATGAAACAGGAATAATACATATGTCTCAGGAATACAAGGGTGGTTTAGCATTAAAACATCAATTTAAATCACCACATTAATACACCAAAAAAGAAAAACTATATAATCTTGGTAGTTACAGAAAAAGCATTTTACAAAGTCCAACATCAATTATTCGCCAAAACTCTCAGAAATCTAGGAACAGAGGGGACTTATCAACTATATAAAGGCTATCGACAAAAAAATAAAGCTTTAAGTAAAAATCTCCTACACAAAACAGACAAAAGCAAAGCTGGTTTGTCTAGGTAAAGTTCAACCTCCAATCCCCAGCCCTCCCTTCATGTGGAGCCTAGGGGTCTGCCAGTAAACTCTGAGGGTCCAGGGGCCATGACTTGAAAATCACAACTACAGGCCAAGGGGAACCATGGAACCAAGTCATCAATAACTAGTTACTGATACCCTACTCTTTGTGGCAGTTATGTCAAGGACATGGCCAACAATCAGCTGCACGGTGTGGTGGTATATCATGACCTCGTCCAAGACTGGTGTCTAGCCATATACCTTGCATATAGTAGGTATTCTACCAATGTTGGCTAGATTACAATGAATGGCTATATAAAGTGTAAAATCATAGAGCGATGAATCATGCATCTCAAACTGAATAACATTTCTCAGCACCAGGTGTGCATAAAACTACTGAATAAACATTGTGCATCTTTCTTGCGTTTTAATTTGACTTAAAGATTGATGCAAAAGAGCCCTACCTGGTTTGGTTCAGTGGATAGAGCATTGGTCTGCAGACTGAAGGGTCCCAGGTTTAATTCTGGACAAGGGCTCATGCCCAGATTGTGTGCTGGATCCCCAGTACGGGGTGTGCAGGAGGCAGTCGATCAATGATTCTCTTTCATCATTGATGTTTCTATCTCTCTCTCCCTCTCCCTCTCCCTTCCTCTCTGCAATAAAAATATATTTTAAAAAAAATATTGGTGCAGCCCTAACCGGTTTGGCTCAGTGGATAGAGCGTCGTCTTGCGGACTGAAAGGTCCCAGGTTCGATTCCGGTCAAAAGCATGTACCTTGGTTGCAGGCACATCCCCAGTAGGAGGAGTGCAGGAGGCAGCTGGTCGATGTTTGTTTTCTTTTTTTTTAAATATATTTTATCGATTTTTTACAGAGAGGGATAGAGAGCCAGAAACATCGATCAGCTGCCTCCTGCACACCTCCTACTGGGGATGTGCCCACAACCAAGGTACATGCCCTTGACCAGAATCAAACCTGGGACCTTTCAGTCTGCAGGCCAACGCTCTATCCACTGAGCCAAACCAGTTAGGCTGATTGATGTTTCTCTATCTCTCTCCCTTCCTCTCTGTAAAACATCAATAAAATATATGCTTTTAAAAAATGGGTGCAAAAGTTATTAGCTGTACAAGTAAATATGTTGCAGAATACTATTCAAATTTACCTGTATTTTTAAGAAAAAAATGAAATTTAAAAGAAAATTCAGGCTTACAGCAGGCAGCCTCAAACTCAGGAAGTAGGTACTCATTTTCCTCTGTCATCAGGGGTTCCAAAGTGAAGAGGTTTGAGAAGCACTAAATACATCTAAATGCATCTTCACATTGCTGATAAGGCAACTGTCCACCTCTCTCTGCTATGTGACTGAAATTTATAACATCCATTTGTCTAATACTTGTGAAATGGGCAGAATTTGTTATTCACTTGTTTAATTTCGGGTGGAGAGGGTCAATGGGGAGGGAAAAAAAGGGACATCTGCAATATTTTCAACAATAAAGATAAATTTGAAAAAAAAACAATGACAAAATGCACAATAACTTACAGAGGAATAAGCAGACGGACAGCTTGTGTGGTAGGGAAGACATGCATCACTTGCAGGGCTGCCATGGGAACTGGGAGGAAATGGCTTTTGGAGTCTCACAACAAGATAACCTTAGATTATCTTTCATGGAAGAGAGCTGCTGGCCATAGCACTGAGACTCTTACTACCACTGAAAAGGAACACTTCATTAACCCAGACTTATTTTTTGAAGGGACAGAAACACTTTCAATTGACAGCATTCCCCGGAGGGCCCCCGCTGAGCATCCTGTTTGGTCTTCTGTCACGCAGATGTTCACTTGGTTAGCACTGGAGAAAGAAGCAGACAGATTCATTAAGAGACACAAATCCCTCTTCGGAAAATTCACCACAAATTTTTCTTGAGTGCTTGCCTTTTATGATTGCTGTCATGGACATTTCAGTTCAGCTTGCAGCCATGCCTCTTTCATTTTGAAAGCTACTGAGGGAATCCATCACATGCCAGGCTTCCTCGAGTAAAGCACTGGGCAAGGCAGGATTGAAGAGCAGCGGGGAGGGCAGGCATTCTGGTGCCGGATGCCCTGTTCCTACACTAGATTCCAGTCCTCCTGGCATTGCTCCGTTACCATGAGTTGTCATTAATCCTTCCAGCCTCTACTCCAAGCAAATTCTACCTCCCTGATTATATTCTAGCTTGGTTATGCATGTGTAGCTGCTATTGAAACCTAATATTGCACAGTAGAATGCTGGATGCCGAATTGGCTTTCTATCCTGTGGGCTATTAGGCAGAGAAGAAGATGACTGACTACCTCTCAACTAAAATCTTGTGTTTTCTATTACAGCTTGAATGGCTTCTCTGGTTTGCTGCTAAAACCTGAAGGGACAAAAGCACACACAAGGACTGCTAAGCCCACTACTTTCCAAAAAACCTGCACGTTCTCCCGCACCGTGTAAGCAGGCCTCTGCTTTATAGCTTCTTAAAACCCTCTCTGAATATAGTCATATTCTGTGTGGCCTCAGCAAGGTAAATTGTGGGCTGCTAGGGAGATGGGAGTAACCATTGACAGTTAGGGGAGAGAACTGGGGCACTTGCCATCCAAATCACAAGGAGGTCCACCAGTCTGATTCAGGCTGGTGGCGATATTCTGAAATTCTCTGGCAGAAGTGGAAGCTGAGTTCCTGAGTGGAGACTCAAGAACACGTGGACTACGGAGGACAGCTCAGCAGGTTTGCAGGAACCTATGGATTCATGCCACGCTAATTCTAGAACCCTCCTTCAGGTCCAGACACTGCTTTCTGCCACCTGCCAGACTTTGTTCACAGCAGGCAGGTTTTTATCATCATCACGGGATAGGACTGGGGCAGGCAGAGTCTGACAGCTATTTTTGCATCATTTATAAAATTGTACGGCACATCAAGATCATTACGAAATTCTTTTTTGAGGCTAAAGAAGGGAGGAATGATTAGCCAAGGTGGTCATTAAACATTTAACTGGCTTGACTAAAGTTTTTCCGTTTACAGGAGCCATTTTTCCAGAGGGCAGTGTAGATCTATGATTTTCAAACTTTCCTAAGTAGTCTTGGTTTGCTTCCTTTCTTTGGTGTTTTCCTTGGAAATACTTGACCATTTGGAGGGCTTTCTGAAAAAAACTATGCTTACAACCTGCAGACAGTAATCACTGTGTTTATCTTGACACATTTCTGGTACGAGTTGTCAAATTATTATATTCTGAAAACCAGTCCCTTTTTACCTCTTCAACCTCAGACAGAAGCCCTTGATGAAAACTGACTTTATTAGCAGGTCTCAACAGACCCTTAGAATAGCAGGAAAAGATAGAACAAAGCACGGGCTTCCTCCAGAAGTGTGTGAATAAGATGACTTTTATTTATTCTTTTTCTGTTTTGAGTGGATTTATGAGATAGTAGAAAAAGGAGCTAAAGATAAAAATCTTTGTAGATTATCTATCATGTTTACCTTTGGTAGATTATTTTCCCCCATACACTCTCTCACTAAGGAAAAGACTTCCCTAAAAACAAAATTGTAAGAGGAGAAATGTATGGGCTATTAAAAAAATAGGTTTGTCTGAACAATTGGATTGAGTATAGAGGTTAGATGTCTTGAAAGTTCTGCATGATGCAGGACAGTAATTTGGAGGTTCAAGGACTTAAAAAGCCCTTAGGAGAAGAACAGAAGGCAGTTTTATATCCACAAATACCAACACCATATTCCAGGGTTCTCTTTGGTTTAATTTCAGTAGTTAATTCTAGTTTTTAAAAAAATCTTCAGAATAGATTAGTATTGCAGTTTATAATAACAGAGGGAAAGGTGAGACTTTATAATACTGTATTAGCTTCAGGAATATTTGAGTGTAAATAAATTAAACAAACAAAACAAAACAGAAAAACAAGGAAGATAATCAATGAAACCAGCAAAAGATCAACTAAAGTTATAAACCTTTATAGACAGTTAGGGGAGAGAACTGGGGCACTTGAGAGAACTGGGGACTCTGCACAGTAATTAGCTGGAATGACCCAGTAGAAGAATGAGAAGACAGAAATTAATAAAATCAAGGATGAAAGAGGAGACATAACCACTGACCCTACAGAAATGAAAACAAATGATTTCATGCCAACAAATTGGACAATTTAGATGAAATAGACTAATTCCTAGAAAAACACAAATTACCAACTGACTCAAGAATTATAGAAAATATGAATAGATCTGTAACAAGTAAATAAATTGAATTAGCAATTAATAATCTTCCCACAAAGAAAAGCCTGGTCTCTGTAGCTTGATTGGTGATTCTATCAAATATTTAAGGAAAATATACCAATCATTCATAAACTCTCAGAAAACAGAGAAGAGAATACTTTAAAATTCATTCTATGAGGCCAGTACTATGTTGATATAAAAGCCATAAAAATACATCTGAAGAAAAGAAAACTATAGACCAATGTCCCACATGAACATGATACAAATTTATCAACTTGAATCCAACATCATATAAAAAGAATTATACACCATGATCAAATGGGATTCATACCAAAAACACAAGGTTGGTTTAACATTAACATAATGCACCACATCAATAGTATAAAGGACAAAATCACATAATGATCTCAATAGATCCAGAAAAAGTATTTGAAAAACCCAACAACTTTTCATGATAAAAACCCTGAACAAACTAAGATTATAAGAACATATACTCAAACTGATAAATAGCATCTGCAACAAATATACAGCTAACATCATAACTTATGTTGAAAGACAAACTGCTTTCTCCCAAAAATTAGGAAAAAGACAAGATGTCTGCTCTCACCACTTCTATCCAACACTGTACTGCAGATGCTAGTGAGTAAAAAGGGGGAAGGGGCAGATTCAACATCTATATTGAAAGGAAGATATATAACTGTCATTATTCATAGAAAACATGGTCCTAATGTAGAAAATACCAAGAAATCCACTTAAAAAACTATTATAATTAGTAAATAAGTTAGCAAGTTCACATAATTAAATGCCAATACATAAAAATGAATTGTATTTCTATACCACCAATAAATAATCTAACACCAAGTTTGAGAGAACAGTTTCATTCACAATAGCATTAAAAAGAATAAAGTATTTGGACTAAATTTAACAAAGTGAATGAAGGACTTGTACATTGAAAAATGCAAAATGCTGCTGAGAGAAATTGAAGTAAATAAAAACAAATGGAGAGACAGCCTATGTTCATAAATTTTGAGACTCCATATGGTCAGGATTAAAATTCTCTCCAATTTTTCTATAGATTAAAAGTAATCCCCATTAAAATCCCATTGGACATTTTAATAGAATTTAACTAGTTGGTTGTAGTTGATCTACACTGATCAAAACAATAAGACAAAAAATAAAGTTGGAGAATTATACTGCCTTATTACCTAATCTCAAAACTTATTTTAAATCCACAGTAATCAAGACACTGTGGTATTGATATAAGATGAGACTCTGCACAGTAATTAAGACACTTGCATATAGATTAGTGGAAAAGAATTGAAAGTCTAGAAGTATACCCTTACATGTATAGTCATTTAATTTCCAGCAAAGGTGCCACGATAATTCAATGGGGGAAAACAGAGTCTTTTCAACAAATTGTATAGAGAAAATTGGATAGACACATGCAAAACTATGATCTTAGATCCTTACTTCACACCTTATACAAAAATTAACTCAAAATGGATCACAGAAATAATTTAAGAGCTAGAAGAACTGCTGGGGAAAATAATAGGAGAAAATATTTGTGGTCTTGGCTTAGACAAACTTCTTAGATATGACACCAAAAGCATAATCCATTAAATCCATTAAAAATAGATAAAATTAGCCCTGACCAGGTGGCTCAGTTTGTGGGGGCATCATTCCATACACCAACAAGATTGCAGGTTCCAGTCCCGATTTGGGCACATACCTAGGTTGCAAGTTTTATCCCTGATATGGGTACATACAGGAAGCAACTGATCAATGTTTCCCTCTCACATCAATGTTTCTTGTCTCTCTCTCTCCCTACCTTTCTCTAAAATCAATAAAACCAAAAATTCAAGTTAGGATTTAAAAAAAAAACAGATGAACTCTTACAACTCAATAATACAAAGGCAAACAACCCAATTAAGATAGCAGAAAAACATTTTAGAAGATATTTTACAAGCAAAGACATGTACATTGCTAGTAAGTACATGAAAAGATGCTCTACATTACTGCCCATTAGGGAAATGCAAATTAAAAACCATAATGAGATAATACTACATGCTTACTGGAATGACTATAATAACAAAGACAGACAATGCCAAGCATTAGTGAGGATGTAGAGAAACTAGAACATGGCTGGTGGGGATATAAAATGGTGCAGAAACTTGGAAAATAATTTGGCAGTTTATTAAAATGTTAAATATACAACCCAGAAAATTTCTACTAAGAATCTACCCAAGAGAAATAACACATGCATGTGCATGTATGTAGAAGCATTATTCATAATAGCCAAACACTGAAAACAATCCAAATCGACTGCAAACAATCCAACAACTGGCAAATAATACACAAAATGTGATATATCCATATAATGGAATTCTATTCCGCAATAAAAAAGAATGAGGAACTGACACGTGTTACAACACAAATGAATCTGAAAAACATGCTAAATGAAAGAACCCAGATGCAAATGATGACATATTGCATGACTGCATTTATATAAAATGTTTAGCAAAGGCAAGCATATAAGAATAGGAAGCAGATCAGTAGTTGACTGGGCAGCGATCAACTTCAAACAGACATGAATTTTTGTGTGGTGATGTAAATGTTCTAAAACTGGATTTG
The DNA here is from genome assembly GCF_000147115.1 of Myotis lucifugus. Lineage (NCBI taxonomy): Eukaryota > Metazoa > Chordata > Mammalia > Chiroptera > Vespertilionidae > Myotis > Myotis lucifugus. Next base: position 3,205,460 of record NW_005871174.1, on the reverse strand, counting down.
GATTGCAATGATAGTTGCACAACTCTATAAATTTACCCCCAAAAATCACTGAATTATACACTTAAACAGAGAATTTTATGGTATGTAAATAATGTCTCAATAACACTTTAAGACAAAAAGTAAAAGGTAAATTGTTCTGTAGTTCTTAGCTACAATAAAACTGAATTTTTCTGGACCCCTCCCTATTTATTGAGCACTAAATAGGTGTCAGGTGCTTGTTAAAAGCTTTATGAAGATTGTTTTCATGTAATTATCATGATAACTCTCTAAGGTCAGAATTACTTTCCCATTTTACATATGAGGAAACAGCCACAGAAAAAAAATAAACAGAAATTCAGAATCACTTGGCCAGTAAGCTGAAGAGCAGGGATCTGAACCACATTTGTCTGGTAGCAAGGCCCAGACTCTTAATCACTGTGCCTTAGTGTCTGTGGACTTCTGAGCAAATCAATTCTGGTTTTGTCATATAATATGTGAAAAAGTTTACCTAACTTCCGCATACCTTCCTTTACCATCTTTATAGACATGTGAGTTTATTTCCCCCCTCCTGTCTGGGTCACTTGCTTTCCTGTCAATTACTGTGCCTCAGTGTTTCTGAACCTTCAGCTGCCTCTCTATCTTCACCTGCATCAGGTCACTACAGAAGTGCTTGATGTCTTGGAACAACAAAGCAGAGGCCCCCGGGCTATGAGGGAAAATTCTTTCTTAGCGTTTGGAAAAAATGAGTTTTCCATAGCTTAAAATTTACATTCACGGTAGGCCTTTGGAGTCCATTGACTATGGCAACTCTGGAGAAATATAAGTTGATTACGTAGTGCGTAGTATAAAAAACCCATTTGTCTCTAAATCGGTTCACGTGAGACATCGTTTTTTTCCATAGGTTAAGTCCCTAAATTAAACCCTCTCTAAAGGCAAAACACTAAGAAGAACCAGGCTTCATTAATGAACAATGGATTTTTTTCATTAGTAACAAAAGCAGCATTAGGTTGAAAGGTCCACTAGGCAGATCTAAAATGTGGGAACAATTCATAATTGAGAGCCTAATGTTCCATTTTAAAAAATCTCTTTGAGGTATCATCAGACAAACTTAAAAATTCTTCACTACTGGCCATTTCCAAGTACAGATGCCAGTTTGACCACACATTTTAAACATGTGTCAGGAGAATTTTATGTAGCTCCTTTTACAAACTTAAAGAGAAATATATTCACTGTTACCAAAGAAAATTGGTCTACTGGGAGGATTTAGAAATGGAAAAAATGTAGGAAATCATCCGCAAGTAAATACTACAGCAGTTTCTGTTGGTACCTATGACTGCACTGGTTATACGTTAGACGCCTTTGAAGACTACACACACATGTTACACATCAAACCTTCGGGAAGAAAGGTAAGAGGAAAGAGGCCATGACCAGAGGATGGTGCCATAAGAAATCTCAGCCATTTCACTGAGCAGTTGTTGCTAAAGCACATCTTCAGCTAAGACCTCCATGTGGTGAACTGTGCTCAAAAAGAACATGTTGGCGGCCACTACTGGGACAATAAACCAATACATCAAAATGATGATGTCGTAGCACAATTACAACCAGAGGCTTCCATCTTCCATATTGAGATGGAAGAGGTACTTGTTATTCTTTGCTTTAATTATCTTTTAAATTTTGCTTTATCAGACAATTCTTTAATTATCTGATGATTTTTCATTTGTTTCAATGTGGGTTGTTTTTTTTTTCCATTTATCTCTCTGTCTTTACTTAAAGTTCATTATAGTCAACTTTTGGACCCACATATTTGTCTAAGTGTTTAAACCAATTTTCCTGTTTCAGAGAATGGCCAGTTCAAAATGAACAAGCTCAACTGTTGTTGGAGAATAAAAATAACCACTGAGACTGTGGACCAGAGTTATAGGGGTTGGTCCCTGACCAAGACCACAGATTGGCAGGGACCAGACTTCCAGCTCGCAGGCGCAGGGCCTTGCCCATGTCCCCAGGACCACAGCTCCCGGAGCAGGACGGGCGGGCCTGAGGCAGTGACAGGCTTGTCTTTCTGGCATTACCTGGCCCATCTGAAGGTAGGGTGGTGGACACAGACCACAGAAGAATTATGTTAGTATTCACAATACAGATAACTCTGGCCTACTCTAGACCTGGCCCAGGGGAGAAGGAATGGACAATGGGTTATAATCTGGGCTCTAGGGCTACTGTGTGCTCTCTTCACCAGCGTCTTAGAGTCTGAGCATCTAGAGGGGTGAGGCCGGAGTCTCTCCATCCAGTGCAGAAAGCCTGAAGTACCACGGTGCCTTTTCCTCACAGGCCGTCAGAAGTGCATATACCTGCTAAAACCCACATTTATAGATGATAACACCTCTGAGTCTCAGAGAAAGCAAGGGGCCTGCTGCCAAGTGTTTAGTGCATTAATGATGGAGTCAGAGAACCCGACCTTCTAACCCTCATTCTGATATTCCCTCCACTGAACCACACTTAGTCTCTGAAATCAGGATGGTAAGAGATGTTTACTATTCTCTTCAGCGTCGTGATGAGAGAGAGACTGGACTCTAGTGACAATAACAAGAAGGACCCTGTTGTACCAGCAGCATAGAACACCAGCTCCAGACAGCTGGTTTTAGCATTTCCCCTCGTGTTCCTTCCCTGCTCTTTTTCTTGGTTGGTGTCCCACTGCGTGTGTCCTAGGAGACCAAGGTAGAACTGCCAATTGCCACTCTGGCTAAGGGGCTCCGTGGTTTCCATTCAGAGGTAGGGGTTATAATTCCACATCTGAAATTTGGTTTGGATTGAAGTTTGGGCTACAATTCTCATATTCAAAAAAAAATCCTTCACAAAAACTTTTTTTAAAGTGTTCAAGTTTTCAGTAGAAAGAGGGGAAAAGTTACAAGTCCAAATTATTATGAATTATGATTTTAGTGATGATCATCAGCAGCTGTTCTAAGTAGCACAGATTAACTACTGGGATGCCCCCAGGAACTGCTATTCTGGGAAGAGCTGAAAATGATAGGGACAGCAGAGGAGCTCACATTTCACAGTATCTGTGTCGTAAGTGCTTTTGCAAAACATCTTCTAGAGACCAACCTGTCCTCCATCCATCTCCGTAGTGGGACTTTGTGTACGAAAGGCTCTAAAGGGAATTTTTTTAAAAAAATATCGTTATTGTTGAAAGTATTACAGATGTCCCCTTTTTTCCCATTGACCCCTCCTACCTCGCATCTGCCCTGCCCCAGGCCTCTACCAAACTACTGTCTGTGTCCATGGGCTACGCATATATGCATGTAAGTTCCCCGGTTCTCTCTCCTCACCCACCCTCTCATCCCCACCTTCCCTCTGAGACTCATCAGTCTGTGATTTTAAATATTAATTATTGCTTGTATAACATTTTTAAGTTTGAAATGCTTTTTCTACCTACAACATTTAAACGTCTTGAGTGGCTTTTATTATCCCTGTTACATATGGGGAAACTGAGGCTCAGAAAAGCAAAGCACTGAGCTCAGCTTCTCACATAGAAACGGAATTGACTCAGAAACACGAGCTCTATTCATGACACATCCATGCTTCTCACAAACCATTCCTTAGAAAATAAACAGCCTCTTGCTCATTATGTAAGCATGCAGTGCCTGATGGAACTAAATAAAGCTTTTGCATTTGCTCATGCTGGATCTGGTACCACCTGTAAGGTGACATGCAAGTAACTTCCCTTCGTGTACAACACCTGGTATGGACTCAGTGAATGTCATTGATCATTCACTAAAATCCACGGGAGTGAAAATATTAGATTTGACTGAGATGCTTATCTGTCTAGTCTTTCAACAGACCCCAGTCTGCTGTTGAGAATGAGAAATGAACCAAAAGCTAGGAACCACACCTGTCTGGAACCAGACCTCCTGCTTCTCTGGGGTCTGCTATTGGACTAACAGAGATGGCAGCTACCCCGACTCTACCCTATCTTCCCTGAATCACAGGCAGTTACAGTTTCCCTTTCCTGCATTGCCTTCGCACTATATTCACAATGTTCTCAGCACATATTCCATGTTCTATGATGATTTTTTTTTGTTTTTACTGTAATTCCCCACTATATTGTGACCCCTTCTGAGGCTGGGACTGTTTATCATCTAAACAGCACAGCACCTGGCACAGACTACAGGCTTAATAAACATTCACTGAATGAGTGAGTATGACACAGGGAGAGTTGCCATATAAATGAACTCAGAGACTCACGGAACATTTGCACTAAAGCATCCCCATGTGGCAGGGATCTGTCAGATTAGAGAGGTGTGCTGCCTACATCAATTGCCTAACTCATTTCTGGCCAGAAGAAAATGTCCTGGAGTTAGAAAAATAATATTCCTGCTCATTTAAATTTTCCTTTTCATGTCACAGAGTCTTTGTTTATAGATATAGTGTTACCTTTCCATAAACTACAGGGCAGGCACACACATCCCTGTTCAAATAGTGGGATGTGCTAGACCAAACCATTCACAGTGTCTCTCGTTTCCCCTGCTGACCAAGTCTGTATGGAATCAGCATGTGAGAAAAGATTAGGATCAAGGGGACTCTAGCTAAATCAGGTTGAAGAAAAGTGGGGCACTTGCTATAGATCAGCATTGAAAGGAAAGGCTCTCACACCATGATGACCAAAGATGAGCTGGTCTTTGCTCTCCAACTTGATTCTCCAGTATTCTGAGCAAGACTGGGATACAAGCATCTTACTGACAAAACTTACATTCAGAGCTATTAAGAAGTGGGGTGTGTCTGCTTTTCTGACCCCAGAGCCCTTCACTAGCACTTCTATAGCATTTGCTGCATCCAAAACACTTTTACACACATTTTCTTCATTATTCTTGTGAGCAAAATACACCATAGCTTTTAATAGTTTATTGTATAGGTTTGAGCCAAACTGACCTGGGCTAGAATCCTGGCTTCTGTGTACTTGCTATATAACCTTGGGCAAAAGCTAACCTCTCTGAGCCCCAGGTACCATCTGTTATGAAGAAATAATAACAGGACCTGAATCAAGGGTTAAAATTCAATAAGATATTGTACATAAAGTATTTGGCCAAATGCCTGGCCTCTAATAAGTGCTTAATAAAAGACAGTTGTAAATTATGTAAATATTATTCTCATCCTTCAGAAGACATTTCTGCTGCCCCAACCCTAGAGAGCTGTTCAGATAGGCACAGGAAGGAAGACCTTCTGGATTAAATGCTTACTCTGCAACCGTCTCAAGGATGTTGGCTTGGAGTCCTGACAGTCTCTATTTACTCAGAGTTCCCACTGACTTGAGTCAGCCTCCTGTCTGTGTCAGGACCAAGCCTGCAGTTTCTCCTCATCACATGACTCTTTCCTTGAACCTTCTCCTCCATCTCATCCTGCCTGGCCCTGGCCCCAGGCAAGACATGACACAGGCCACTGGAGCAAGATGTTTCACGAAGTTCGCCAGGAAGACAGCTTTTCTTAGAGAGACTCTTTCTGGAAAAGAAATTCCTCCTTTCAAGTAAAATAACACGGGCCCGAATCACTGGGCTATGCCAGCGACATCAGGGCATCGTTAAAGAAAAGTCTTGACTAAGCAATGTTTATAATTTCAGAGCTGTTTGGAGTTTACGGTATAATTTATGCCATGTGTTCTATCATTAACAGTTTTTAAGACTGACCTTTTTTTTTTTTTAATTCAGCTGAGCATAAAACACCCACTTATAACACGGCATCTCCCATAATAAGGAAGACACACTCTTTCATTGAACTGGGAGGTTTCCTTTGGAAACCATTATTTGTTGGTTAGCAGTTCCCTTCAAACATCTAACTGGCTGGAGACAATACAAACAACCTAAGGAGCTTAGAGTTCTATTTCAGGGTTGACTTGCTCAGAATCTGTATGGTGAGCAGTCTGTCACAGGACAGGCTCGTGTGCTGCGAGAAGCCTGCCTTGATTCGTGTTTAAGAGCTGGGGACATCTCTGGGGCAAAGTAGAGTCTCGGAAGTATCTTTCAAGAAAGCCTCCCTGGGGCAACAAGGCAGTGTTGCTTCGTGTGTGCGTGTGTGTGCACGTGTGCATGTGCGTGTCGTGCGTGGGTGCATGTGTGCATGTGTACGTGTGTGTGTGTGTGTGTGTGTGTGTGTGTGTGTGTGTTGGTGGTGATGGGGGAGTGCAAGGGAAGCCACAGCTGTAAGGAGTGGAGATCTGACTTCTATCAAGGAGCGGCCAGAAGCACATTGTTGAGTACACCACGAACACAGAACCTTCTCAAGAGGTCTGACTGTGTGCAGTGTGGGCTATGTAGCATGACTAAGTCACCAGGAACAATGGAACTAATTGAACATCTAATGCAGCTTCAAAAAATCTACCAACAATACTCTGAAAATAGAATAAAACAACACACACACACACACACACCAAACCGAACTCCTGCCTTGGTTGCCCAGGAGATAAATAAGACTTGAAATGCTACTTTTGCAACATCAGTGAAAACATGATTAAGTCTACAAGGTGAAACTATGATGGAGGGAAGCTATTTCCCTGATTTATTTCCATGTTAATGCTTCATATCCGCGATGTGGCCTGATCTTAGGAACTACCAATAGCCCAAATACTTCATGTGCTGACTCCCAGACCTTCCCAGTTCACCGAGGATCTGCAGGCATGAGTAATGGCTTTGGGAATCCTATGACAAATACTGGGGATTGGGAGTATATGAAAGATGCAAGATAACAGACATGTAAATCACACATCCATCCCCTGAGTCATGCTCAGCGACTCTCTCCTTTACACCCACAAGCAGTTGGTTACTAAATTCTATCTTCTCCTAGGCAATTCTTCATATCCCACCCCTCATGCCTTTCTTGGAGTCTCTGTCATGGTCTCTTGCTGGGAGTATTTTAACAGTCTCCTCAAGTCAGAGAGCTCCCTGACTTCCCTTTTGGCCTCTTCTGTTCTGTTCTCTATGTTGCCCCAGAACGATCCTCCTAAAACACAAAACTTGCTGACAGTCTCCAATGTCCTGTCATTGACCACAGAACAGCTCTTTCCAAGGCCTTTTGATGGTCTGGGAATCTGACTATCTGGGTTCTGTTATTGACTGGCATTTGCCCTTGGCCTCCTCATCCATAAAAGAAGATAATAATAGTACTGACCTCACAAGGTTGTCATGGGTTCAATGAGATAAGGTAAATAAAAAGTTTTAGATAGTGCCAGACACAGAAGACGTGTTAAATGAATGCTGTTATCATTGCACATAGCCCTCAGGACTTAGCCCTTACAGTTCCCAGAATAGGCTATGGTTTTAGTATCTCCATGACTTAGTGCCTGTTGCTTTTGTTAATTGATTTATTGACTGATTATTCATCTTCAGATATTTATGGAATATCTACACGTTTGTGGCCTCTGTACCAACAATTTGTTGAGTGCCAAAGACGCGGCAATGAACAAGATAGGATAGATACAGCTCTCCTTAAGTTTGCACTCCAGAAGTGAAGCTCTAGCCAATAACCTTTTTATCAATAATTTAATGATAAACAAGTAAATCTGAAATAGCAAATACAGTTTTGTGCTTAAAGACAGTAAGGGTAATGGACTTGGGTGGCAGGATGAACTGATGTTTTTTGGAGATCAGTGCAAGGTTCTCTGAGACAATGACAAAAGGAGTCGGAAGGCACTGAAGTCACTATATAGTCCTAGACATGATGTTTTAGCAAAGTGAATGCCAAATATACATATAAATTATGAGGTTGCATTTTTTTACAAATAGAGTTTGCTAATTCATTTGAGATCCTTTGTGGTCTTTATGTAAAATGCTCAAAACACTCTACAAAATGAATTATAAAAATTTATCAATATACTTCTAGGAGTCAACTATATTTGGTGCTTTTATTTTCATTAGCATAGATTCTTTACTCAGAGGCTACAGTATGTGGGGAAAAGTTCACCTCTTTTAATTGTAGGTACAAGCAGTGGTAAAATAATTATATCTATATAACTATTTAATTTTTCATTATTTAATGCTATACTTTTTGAACTCTTACTGTTCAAAGAGCTTCATATTTATTATTTAAAATCAGAAAGCATTCAGATGATAGGTATTATCACCTCCAGCTAGAAGTTGCAGAAGGTAAACAGAACAAAATTTAGAGGACCATGTGTGCAGAGTTTTAATAAATATTGGAGAGAATAAAGCCCAGAGAGGTAAATGGCTGATGTTTCTAATAGACTTGGTTGTGGAATCCAGGCAAGTGTGCAGATTTCACCTCTATCCTTGAGAACTCAGTGAGTAAAATGAATTCTAGTCTGAAATGGAAAATCTTAGCTTGGCACCAAGTGCAGAGACTGCTGCTGCAGCTGCCCATAATATAATGGCTACTACATGAATGCCTCCATGCAGATTTGATCTTTGTGGCATGTCTGCCTCCGGGTACTATGCTAAGTACATACTCCAGACCCACTTTTTTAACGTTCTTTTAAATTAATGAAAGAGGCTGAAATCAGAAGCCAAACACTCATTAAAATAATGTTCTTAGAATGTGCTTTGATATAAATTATTTTCATGCAGAAACTCAGCCCCTTTTTGTGCTGCACATGCATGCGAGATATCACAACAGGCCTGCACCCCCCAGGGCCAAGCCAGCAGCTGCCCTAAACTGCCCCTTGCCAGCATGAAATGCACATGGTGTTGCTTTTCTCCAGAAGATGGTCCCGAGACTGCTGCTATTGCCCCTTCGGTGGTACAACATGCAACAGCAGAGAGTGAAGATCAACCTGGAGAGAGAAACGTGGCTCAGTAGGATCTATTTCAGATCCTAAATTAGAAGACTAAATGTTCTTCATGCTCTGCTATTAGGACTCTAATTCCAATATTTATCACCCTTACCAGGTCTCAATTTCCAGCTGCAAAATGAAAGGGCACAGAGTCCCACCCTATGTTTGTATACGGATATTTGTCTATGTCACTGTACATGCAGACAAAATTCTATTTATACTATTTATACTTTACAATCACATATGTTGCTCAGTATAATTTATATTTAGAGACTGTTTACTTTGAAAAAAAAGAGAGCTAATAATTTTGTTTGACTAAATCATGTAGTTTAGAAAAATTTCCAAAAGAGTCAGTAATCCAGTGTACTTTTAATTTAGTCTAATGTTCCTTACCTTATGCACATTTGTTCATTCACTGTGGTTTAAAAATAGAAGAAAACTTTTATCTTAAATGAGACCTTTCATATAAGGTCTTAATGATTCTATGAGAGAGAAAAAAACCATCAACATCAGCCCATCAAACATTTAAATCAGAAGATTACAGACCAAAAAAATAAAGGAAGTCATATTCTATTTAAGGGTTTGCATAAGAGGCCAAATAAGGGGAGAGCTCTATTTTATCTCATGTGTATAAATGCTGATCCATTGATAAACAAAAATTGCTGTTGTTTTAAGATTGGCTATCTATAATTAAGTAATGCTTTTTGGTAGAATAATTCTTAGAGAATGATTTTTATGAACTGAAGTTCTGACAGAACAAAGGAATTTTATTTACAGTAGAATATTACAAAAGTGCCCATTTTAACAAAATGGCTATAGATATGCTTTTTTATTTCCTTTATTTCCAAAGAATCTATAGTAGGATTTAGACACCAAATGGATAGAAGAAAATTAATGGATAAGTTAGAAATAGATTTACAAGGAAACTAAAGAAAGAACAGTTGATACTCTGCTTCTTCAAATGACTTACATAAAATAATTCATTTACTCCTCAAGTAAATGTCCAAATGCAGGACTCAGGAGCCAGTGAAAGTGAATTCAGCTCAAAGGAAAGAGGACAGCAACACTGGCACCCACCTAGGGACTTGAAAAGACTTAAAGAAATAAAAAACTGTAAGTCAGACAGGCTAACCACCAGTAGCAGCATCCCTTGACCGAATGGCTATAAGCTCTGAAAGAGATAGTCTTTGTCATATTTGCTTCTTTTTCAAATCATTAGCTACTTCATATGAACATTAGGGTGACCACGTTGCAATGAACCTATAGTTCTGTGCTATGCTCCCTGGTCTAGAAGACTTCTGAAGGCCTAGAAATCAACAATAAAAAGAGGAGTAAAAACTACTAGAAACTAAGAAACACTCTAGATAATCCTAAAAGTGAACGCAAACTATTTAGAAAGTAACAAAAGTCACACAGTATTGGAAGGTGGCAGTTGTCACTAGGAAAGTTCAATTATGTAAAGTCTTCCTGACCTATTGTTCTAATTTTAGCTTAAACTTGCTGCAACTGAATATGTGTCAGGCATTGGGCTGAGCACTTTTGCCTTATTTTCTAATTTAATCCCCATAATATCCCCAGGATGTAGGTATTACTATTATCCTCATTTTGAAAATGAGGAAATAAACTTTCCAGTGTCACAGAGCAAGGAAATGTCAGAGCCAGGATTTGAATCCTCATGTGAATCCAGTCCTGAACCACTCTGTGTACTAGTATGTTTTCCCCAAACACACCCTGCTGGCCTTCTCACCCCCGCCATCCTTATATATGCTATTCCTTTTGCCTGGAACATTTAACCAAAATAATAGTAGTGATAATAATAATAAAGGGAAGTTATTATTAAAACTAGAGGCCCATTGCACAGATTCGTGCACATTGAAAGGAAATTAATTAGAAGGTGGCCAGCAAGGCGGGACTGGGCGAGACAGGCTGGACATGCTGGAGCCAACCTCCAGTGATCCTTCCCCAGCGGGCCACACCTGGGGTGGCACCAGGGCTCAAAGGGTGTCTGTGGAGTGAGTGGGGTCCCTCTGATAGGTGGGGTCCCTTGGCCTGGCCAGCGGGGATTGAGCCAAACCCAGCAGTCTGACATCCCCCAAGGGGTCCTAGAGTGCAAGAGGGCACTCTGCAAAGTTGCTGTCTGCCCCCTGGTGGTCAGTGCACATCATAGCTACCGGCCAGTCAGTTGGTCAACTGATTGCTTAGCCTTTTATATAGATAGATAATGGCTGTCATCTATTGAGAAATTACTATGTTCCAGGCATTGTGCAAAGCATGCTATATGCATTGTCTCATTAAATCCTCCTAACAGTCCTATGAGGTAGTTATTATAAATTCATCATTCAACAAAACATGGTGGACTATGTGTTCCAAAGGCACAGTAGCAGGATTGGAACAGCAATGGTTGGTGAAAGATTGGTTCAAATCAATATTATGAAAGAAAATATCTGAAGGGTCTATCAGCCTAAAATATTTCCTAATGAGAGTAAAAAACAAACAAACACAAAAAACCTCAATTTCTAAAATTACATGTTTACATATAATTTTACTGCATTAAAAGGTCATTAATCAAGCTAACAGAAGCTGTTGAAAAGTCTTGGCAGAGTAGCATTAGAAGTATTTCACATGTAGCCAGGAAGATGTATAAATCAATTGATCATAAAAGAAAACTCTGCTTAGAAAATGAGATCTGACCTCAAGAGTGATTTCCTCACATAATTTCAGTATCTTCAGGTAAAGTTAGAAGCTACTAAAACAGAAGAAGATAACACTATGTATTAACTACTTGATACTCCAAAAATATAATTTCCTGTCTTCCAGAGGTCTGATAAATTGGCCTAAGAAAAGAATTCCCTAAATAAATACTTCTTGATCCAAGGCAATGTTACTGTATCTTACCTGTAGTATTATTTTTGGTAAACCTGGGGAAAAGGCACAAAGATTTTTAATACCGTACTGCAAATGGAAAAAAATATAATCTTAAGAATTGTCAACTTATATAGCTTATTGATATTTAATATTTTAAAAAAGTTATAAAAACATTTTTATTTTACCCAGCCAGTGTGGCTCATTTGGTTGAGCATCGTCCCATGCACCAAGAGGTCACCAGTTCCATTCCCTGTCAGGGCACATGCCAGGGTTGTGAGCTCTATCCCAAGCAGGAGGCGTGCAGGAGGCAGCCAATTGATGCTTATCTCTCATTGATGTTTCTATTTTTCTCTCCTTCTCCCTTCCTTTCTCCGAAACCAATAAAACATACTTTAAAAAAATTTATTTCAATAGGCACATTTTGAATATGGATTATATATTAAATTTCTTGATCATGAAAATGCTACTATAGTTATTTAGGAGAATCTCTTTGTTCTTAGGTGACACATACTGAAGTATTTTGGGGTGCAGTGCCATATGTCTATGTCTTTCAAATGGTTCAACAAAAGCAACAGGGGAGGATATAGCAACATATTTAAAAGTGGTTGACTCTATGTGAAGGGTTTTATTGTACTAACTTTTTCAGCTTTTCTGAAGGATTATATTTTTTCAAAATAAAAATTTAAGAGAAGAAATTTGATCACAGGAAATAATTTGCCTTTATACCTTGTATCTTAGTAGCTGACATATAAGTCATTGAAATTCTTTTACCCTTCTATGTTCCCATTTAATATTTATCCTTAGGTGATAATAAGACCTGACATTAATGAGACTTACTAATGTACCAGGAAGAGACTGTTATAAACACACTAGAGGCCCGGTGCACAAAATTCATGCGGGGGGGGGGGGGAGGGGCGCGTTTGCCTGCTCTGTGGTCGCCGTGGCAAAAATGGCTAAGCAGGCCATGCTGAGAGCTGCCTCCTACCTGCTGTCTCCACGGAGGCGATGGGGTTAATTTGCATACTCATTCCTGATTGGCTGATGAGCATAGGGGAGGGATGGTCAATTTACATGTTTCTCTCTTATTATATGGGATATGATAGCCCAACATGGAAAACTCAGACAAATGCAATTTTTTTAAGCTGTAGTTCAAAAGGCCTTAAGGAACACCACAGACCCTTAGTCTATTAACATGGCTTAGAGGGACACTTGGAACAGTTTCAGAGTGATTGCATGATTCTGACGACACATAAATTCTTGCCTTTCATATACTTTCATTCCCATCAACTTTTCAGGAAGCATGTGGCATCCCCACGCCTGGGGAGAAGTGGTCTTACTCTAAGCATGTGGGCTCCCCCTTGACCACTATTGACTGAGGCCAGGAAGCATGATGAAGGATTAAAGCTCCCAAATTCTTGTAGAGGGAAGGGAGTAATGGGGGGGTGCGGGGAATTCCTACCCATAGAGAGCATTGGAGGCATCAGAAATTTTTAAAGTCCCCCCAGGTGATTTATATGTGGAGCCAATTTGAGAACCACTGCTCCAGAGATGTTTCTCAGTGTGGTCTGTGGGCCAGCAGCATTAGCATCACCTGAAACCTTGTTATAAATCAATAATCTTAGACCCCAACCCAGACCAATGTAATCAGAACCTGCTTATTAACAAGATCCTGGGTGATTCAGATGCACATTAAAGTTTGAATACAAAATGAGTGCAATGATCCAATAGGTAGAGGCTGGTTGAATACTTTGATGATATTTACATCCTTACCCAACAGCCAGGCTACTACAAAATACAGTTTTGTCCTCAAAGAAAACAGTCTCTTCCAACTAGATAATAAGCCTTTAAAGGAGAAAGATCCTTCCTAGTTTCTCAGTAACTGCAGAGTCTAGCACAGTGTTTTATAAATAGTAAGTGTACCATAGATGCCTTTGATCATGCCAGTAGAAATAAGAGTGCTTTGAAATTAGCATCCATGTTTTACCAAAAGACTATAGATCTCATGGTGTCAAGCATGTCAAATTCGTGGCCACGTGCCTCGGCAATCTGTGGACTTTTAGCAAACAAAACTACACTTCATATTCCCCAATTATCACCACAGTACCAAGTGCCCAATTATTTCTTTTGTCCAAATATATTAAGGAGGTCAGTGGATTTTCAGTTTCATTCTCCTCTGTTTACAGTTTTAGAATGTAAATTAAAACTGCACTATAAAAAAATACACAATGAACAATGAAGCCTTTTTTGAAGTTATTCTCAGAAAAGGCAATGAACGGTAAGATAAATGATGGAATGCATTTATCGATAGCAAACAATTGTGTTTTTTTCCAGCATAGATGACTCATTAATTCAACTAATATTGAAGATGCACCACATGGGTGGTTATAGATGTGATCATGAAAAGTCTGTGTAGTTTGCTTCTTTGAGTCTATTGTTGTTATTGTCGGTGCATCTGTACAGTGTTCTGAGACTTTTTCCCCACAGCAAATTTGACACACACCCAACCAAATAAACTATTATTCCTAGCTTGACTGCTTCTGGCAAGAACAAGAGTTTCATATGCCAACCCATGGCTGAGCCATTGTATGTCTTTATTAAAAACTAGAGGCCCGGTGCGCGAAATTCGTGCACTGGGGGGTGGGGGTTCCCTCAGCCCAGCCTGCCCCTCTCACAGTCTGGGAGCCCTCAGTGGGTGTCCTACTGATGGCCACAGTCTGGCAGCAGAGGCTCGGAGCAGGCGTCCCGTGTGTGTGTGTGTGTGTGTGTGTGTGTGTGTGTGTGTCTGCTGGGGCCTGCCCCCAGCCGCGCCACGTAGGCTCGAAGCAGTTTCCGTGTGTGTGTGTGTGTGTGTGTGTGTCCCCCCACTGGGGGTCTGCCCCCAGCCACATTGGAGGCTTAGAGCAGGCACTGTGTGTGTGTGTGTGTGTGTGTGTGTGTGTGTCTGCTGGGGGCCTGCCCCCAGTCACACCATGGAGTCTTGGAGCAGGAGCCCCTCTGTGTTGATCTCTCAGGATCCTGGCCTCCACTGCATGTTGTACTCTCCCTTGAGCTATGGCCAGGATGGGGGTGCTGCTTGCAAGCCGGGCTTTCCTGCTCCAGGATCGCCATGGCAACGGGGGAGCATGCCCAGCTGGGGGCTGCCCATAGGCCGGACTTTCCCGCTTCCAGGTCTCCATGGCAACCGGGGAGCAGGCCCAGCTTGGAGCTGCCTGCAGGCCGGGCTTGCTCTCCTGCTCCCGGATCCCTATGATGACCTGGGAGCAGGCCCAGCTGGGGGCTGCCTGCAGGCCGGGCTTTTCTGGTCCTGGATCAGGCCTGGCTTGGGGCTGCCTGCAGGCCGGGCTTTCCTGCTCCCAGATCAGGCGCAGCTGGGGGCTGCCTACAGGCCGCACTTTTCTACTTACCGATGGCCGGATCACCACAGCGACCCAGGGCCCAATGGCACTTTCCTGCTCTCTGATAGTCATAGGGTCCCGGCTGGGGGCGGGGCTTAGCAGTGCAGGGCTTAGGCGGCAGGGGGTCCCGGCTGGGGGCTCAGGTGGCACATAGGGGTCCCGGCTGGGGGTGGGCTTATGCCCCGCTGCCCAGGGCTGCACATGGGGCCCGGATGGCAGCTCGCGCTGTCCCACCCTTCTGTAGTATAGGATAGAGGCCTGGTGCACGGGTGGGGGCCGGTTGGTTTGCCCTGAAGGGTGTCCCGGATCAGGGTGGGGGTCCCACTTGGGTGCCTGGCCAGCCTGGATGACGGGCTGATGGCTGTTTTTAGGCTGCCTGTACCCCCTTTAGGGTGGGGGTCCCCACTGGGGTGCCTGGCCAGTCTGGATGAGGGGCTAAGGGCCGTTTTCAGGCTGGCGGGTGACTAAAGCTCCCAGCCTCTCCTTTTTTTCTTTTTCTTTTTTTTTATTCTGGGATTTATTTACTTTCTATGGCTGTCACTGGAGCTGAGAGCCGGCTTTAGCTCTGAGGCCGGCTCTACCTTGAGGCCTCAGCTGCTGAAAGCAGATATCTGGGCTTAGTTTAGCTTCTATAATTGAAACTCTGTTGCCATCACTGCCGCTCTAAGCTCTGAGCCCGCTGCCGGCTGAAAGCAGGTTTCTGGAGCTTGTTTAGCTTCTATAATTGCAACATTGTTGCATCCGGAGCTCAGCAGGCGGCTTCCTCCATCACTGGAGCAAGCAAGCCTCCGGTTCGCTTCAGCTGCCTGGCTGCCGGCCGCCATCTTGGTCGCCATCTTGGTTGGCAGTTAATTTGCATATCCTGCTGATTAGCCAATGGGAAATGTTCGGGGGTATGGTCAATTTGCATGTTTCTCTTTTATTAGATAGGATAAAGAATAGTTGCCATTAGTGAAAGTTAGGAACTGTGTTAAGTATTTTCATGCTTTGTTTTCCTCAACTCTCAAACAGCCCTATGATACATATGTATTATCAACCTTGTTTTTCAGAAGAGGAAACTGAGGCTTAGAAAGCTTAATTTAGTTGCCCTAAATCAGTCAACAGGGACTAAGCTCATCTCTCTAATATGTCTCATGGTTACTAAGGGTCAGAAAGTTTTTTCCCATTAACATCTCCTGACCTGAGCTAGAATTCCGTGAAACATGCAGAAGCCTGGTCTATGGGGCTTTTTTACTTTTAGTTCATCCTCATCTTGAGCAGTAGGAGCACCATCTTGGTGGGATCATTTCAGAAGAAGGTGGCAGAACTTGACCCCAAAACTCCTTATAATGCCAAAGATTTCCAGAAGGGAGCTGGCTTCCTACCTATGGGCTCTTCCTCTTAACTCCCCACACTTCTTAGTCCCCTGTGCAGAGGCAGGAGTATGAGGAAAGTTGCAGAAATTAATAATTCATTAAGATGTCTCTTAACCTGCACCCTTAACAACAAAATCCTGATTTCACGTATTGCTTTGGCATATATCATTGCATATTGCCAAAAATAGTATATGTTGTCCTAAGACTTAAAAATACTGTAACTTTTTTAATGTATAGAAGTTCGGGTCTTCCTATATTTTTATTAATGGCAGAATCCCTTACATTTCCAAAGTCAGTTATGAGGGCAAGATGACCTGCCTATCAGATGGATAACCAGAAGTATTATGTATCACAAACAGAATAGAAAACACTCACTGAAATGCAATCTTATTAAACTCCTTAGAAAAACCTTGTGATCTCCATGTCTGGGTATTGGTCGTGTGAGCCTTACATTTAACCTGCACATGGTAATGGAACATAGAAATGCCCTTTAACGTCCCCTTCAAGAAAGAACTCACCTGGTGGCATGCCCCATAGTTTATTAAGCAACTGTCTGACTTCCATGTATGCTCAGCTTTAGGCAACACTATGCCTGTGAATATTCACATGACTAGTGACCTTCAACAGATGTCTATACTGAACTGAAAATACATAGTGGTCAAATCAAATTAAATAGCTATAAAAATTGTTATTTCAAGACAATCCTATTACATACAAGAACAGATAGACTCTATAAGATGAAAAAATTAATCAAACATTTATTACCAACTCATGTCCCTTTCAAATATAAAATTAGTAAAACTGACAGTTTTTAAACTCAAATTACCCTCATGCTGAGAGATAGGCTCAGAGACCGAAATAACTACCACTGCATGAATTGTGAGCAACTTGACATTTCTGTCCTCTGAAGGAACTGCTGGTGTGCAAATATGGGATTTTGAAAATATTTTCACCTGAAGAATTAATTGCATCTCCGGGAGGAATGTGTTTGGTTGAATAACATGACAACGAACAACTGCCTTGGGTTGGCACAAATTCGGTAGTTCTTTCTCCACATTTTTCACCTGAGATATTATCCTGAGCTCAGCATGTCTGTGTGTCAAATGGGTGCTTGTGAAATGTTGTCATTTATTGGGAACTAAGAGAATTCAACTTTGGCCTAATGTTATACATATATGTCAGAAGAATTCTTCAAGTAAAATACCAATATGAAGCCTGAAAGTTAGCATTTGTGCTACAAATATCCATACTGTTCATATGTATTTACTCAAATCTTTATCTTTCTTAAAATTTTGAAAGGGAAGTGATAAGGTTCTGCCATGCCACAATATTACAAAGCCTAAATTCATAAAATAGATAGAAATAGATAGCATGCTTAGATGAAGGAATTTTGAGATATCATGATTAAGAACACAAACTCTGTGGATAGACCTCAACAATCGCTTAAGCTTTCAATATCTCTGGCTACCTGATCTGTGAAATGGGGTAATTATACTTACCTTATAGGGTTGTCATGAGATTATATAATATAATATATGCCAAGTACTTAGCATACTCCCTGACTCACAGTAGTAAATGCAATGCTATCAAAATATCCTTATTGATAATTTTGTTATAGAAATTGAATGAATACTCAGTCTAAGTTGTTTTCATTTTCATGTGTAGTTCAAGGGCATTTCTGGGGTCTACTAGTTCAAAGGCCTTGAAAGTCTTAGAAACTAGACTTCTCGCCCCACTCTCATCTCACTCCATGAATGACCTGAAGAAAAATTTAAAAGGTGGGATTCTGCTGGACTCCCAGTTTCTATTTGCAATTCCAATCCAGTGACTAAGTATGAACTCTAACTCTGTTTCTAAAACACAGGTTCAGAGTACATTTAACGGAGAACAAAGGGTTGTCCACTAGGACATTTTCCCAGAAACACAGCAGACTTTCAATGTCAAATCAGTGCAGCACAAGTCTGATGCAACAGAAAATTTTCACCCAAATGTAAGGTCTTTTTGAATTATAATCTAGTTAGTTTTGAAAATCAGAATCAATATTTCAAAGACGCACTGATTAGAGTCAAACTATCAAAATTTGCAAGATCAAAACAAAAATCTACTTCTAACTTTTTACACACCATTGTGTTTAAAAACTTGTTCAACCATTTGCCTTGCTATCATATGTCTCATTTGGCCATAGTTTTGTTAGGCTAATAAAAATCTTATTCACTAGATTGTAAAGCATTTAAATATGGCTGCTTTAAATGTTTTGCAGCCACAGCTGGTACCAATGTGTTAATAAAACATCATTCAGGAAAGTTAAGTCCAAGACTTTGGTTGGCATTTATATTCTCCCCAGGTAGATCAAATGTCAAGCTACAATGCCAGTTCTGATGCATAATTAACAGAGACGTGGACATTTAGAATTTGGCAGCATGGAACTTAATAAAGAAAATTAAACATAAATACAGTTTTAGAAGTTTACCATGTAGTCTGTCCACTGATTTCTGTCACTACAGGATAAGTGATTTTTTTCCTATCTTCTCTCCTCTACCTGTGACCAAGCAAAATTAAATAATACTAACTTTATATCTGTTTAGTATCCTATAGCTTATGAAGTATTTTCACATATTCTCATTTAACCCTCACATCCACATTCAGAGCATTCAATGGGGAAATGAAGTTTGTGAAACTAGCAAGGAAAGCATTAATATTCATATTTTAAGAGCTAAGAAAGGTAAAGTGAGGTATGTAAAAATTCAGAGATAAGCTATAAACCTAGAACTTGCTCTTGAAGTACCCCAACTGCCAGAGCACCAGCGAAAATTAACAACACTCTAAGACTCATCAAATATCTGGAGACCTCTGGCTCATACTGCTGGTGACCAGACCAGCTCCGAGGCACCAAGGAGCATGATTTGGGTTGGAATGGGCTCCAGAAGTCCACTCCTCTTAAGACCAGTGGATGGTGGGCTGGTTCTCAGGATCAGAAAGGAAGAGTGGATATATGTTCTGGGAGCATAGCATAGCACAGTGATTTTCAACCTTTTTCATCTGATGGCACACATTAAAGCAAATTACTAAAATTCTGCGGCACACCAAAAATATATATATATATTACTGACCTGACAATAAAATAGGTATAATTTTGATTCATTCACACTGGTTGGCTATTGTTGTGTTGGCTGTTGTCATTTTTAAAACTGACAATCTAAGGGAAAAGAGGTCAGTGCCCCTGACTAAATAGTCAGGTATTACATGTTTTAAAAATTCTTAAGGCACACGGGTTGAAATTTGCTGGTATAGCGTTAAATTACAATGGTATATTCTGGTAGGTGGAATACTTCTAGTATTATCCAAAAGAGTTAATAATGCTGATACTGTCAACTGAAAAAATGTTAAGCATCTGCCTTTGCTTATGTGCAGCTAGATATCAAAAACTTCCAAACCATATGTGGATTTAACATGGATTTGATGAAGCCATATAGCCGCTTTTTGATTTCTTGGTTGATCTGCATGTTGGAAAGAGAACATGAAAAGACCAAATGAAAAGAATTATTGCCAGAAAAATGTTTTAGTCCATCTTTCTTTTCAAAACATTGGATTTATGAGCTCAATCTTATTTTATTAAGTTTATAATTTCCTGATGTTTTTACTTAATTTTGCTCAAAGCACACATATATCTGGATGTCTACAAATTATTCTCATAACTTCATCCATAAATGACTTAATACATGATAGGAATGTAGATTTATATATAAAATGTCTAATCTTTATGCCAGAATTATTAGGTTCCTAAATAATAGAAAAAAGAACCCTGAGATTCAGTGGGAACAGGGCTGCACATACTCAGTAGTCCCTCTTTATTCCTGTAACACAGCCAAAGGCGGCAGGGAGTACACAAAACAAAAATTCAAACTTATAGTTGGTGGAACCAGGAGCTCAGACTCCAAAGTTGTTGCTGTAAACACGGCCCAAAGCAACTGAGTTTGCACAGGAACCCATGGGAGAAAGTAGAGTAAAGCCCAGGAAAGAGACTCTAGCAGTTGTAAATATCAGAAATTTAAAACAAACTAACAAACAAAAACACCTCCTGAAGTCCAGAAACATTCTGAGAGGCAGAAGTTATACCTCCTGTCTGAACCAGAGGGTGAAAGAACAGAAATGAGTGGCATATCAGAAGCCCCCCCTGAGTCTGGTTCATTCAGAGGAGGCAGAATCAGGGATAGCTAAGAATCACACAGACAAGCCATATTTGTGGGAAGTTTACATCTGCCAAGGAGAGGAGAGTCTTTGTTTTGTAAAAACCATCTAGTGTGAAAGATCATCCTGACCTCTTCCTACCTTAGGAATCTTTTGCCAAGAGCTGATATAGAAAGATTCAACACGTTCAATGAGAAATGTATCTTTGTATAATATAAAACTTTGAATGTCTGTGTATGAATCATAATTCAGAGCATTCAATGAGGAAAATTCAATCAGTAGCATAGCACCAATACAAAAGTGCTATAAAAAGGAAAAATAAAGCAGCAAACTTTATTAACAGATGAAAAACAGTCACCAGAGCAACATTGCCACAGAGTATATAAAGTTGTGAATAATTTTTCCGAAAATAAAAGCAACCCCTTCTATAAGAAAAGTCACAAAGCAGAAATGCCAGATATTAAGAAGGAAATGCTAAAATAGAGGAGAGGAAGCATGAGCTGTAATAACTGAAGAAATAAGTAGATGGAAAAAGTAAAACCATCACAGAAATTAAAATAAGAATTAAAAAAGCTCAAGGGCAACACATTATGCAAAATAAAAAAGACACAGAAGATAAAATGAGAATAGCAAATACACTACAATAAAATAAAGAACTAAAGAAGATGGAAGAGAAAATGAGAGCTAGGGATGGCACATATGAGATCCAGCTTATACATAAATAGAATCCCTAAAAAGAAAATCTAAACAATGGAAGAGAACAGATATCGAAAGACAAAATTCAAGTGAACTCCTATATAATGAAAGGCTACAGAATGTACCAGGGTGAATTTATCCAAAAGAGTCAACAATGAGACATAATCTAGGATATTCACCTGTCTTCAAAAACAAAGAAAGAACCCTTTGAACAATTAGACAAAAAGATAAAGTATGCTATAAAAAAAGGAAATGATCAGAGTGATCTTGGATTTCTCCAGACTAACATTTGTCACCAGCAAACATAACAAAATCTATAAAATAGTCAAGGAGAGAAAGCAGGAGTTGAAGATTTCACATCTAACTAAACAAGGCTTTAAATTTACAGGCTACATACAACAAATTACACCATGCAAGGATTTAGGCAATATTGTTCCCATCACTTCTTGAGTACACTTCTACAGACAAAGGACTGGCAGGGAGCTTTAATATACTTCACTGTAGACATAAGACTAAAAAAATGTGGATTAGAGTGACAGAGGGAATATCAATATCGTATGTCCTGAAAAGGTAGAAAGTATAACATTAACATGGTAAAGAAAGTGGGAGGAGAGTTCACAGATTCCCTCAGGTGTAGTATCAGGCATAAAAAGACATAATTTAAAGATGACACATTAAGTAATATTTGTATAAATATTTAAAAATACAAAGGTAAATTCTAAAGCTAGGTGATGGGACCAAGGTAGGGAAAAGAGGGAAAATGTGAAAAATGTAATTTTATCATTGCTTATATAAGGAAACTCATAGTGTCTAAAGATATGAAGAACTAATATTAAGGAGCTATAATTACAAAAGTAATAGTGAGAACAAAACTGCAAACTTTTCTTAATATCAGCACAGCTGGCATATACAGAAAGCAAAATGAAGAAAACAGAAAACAAGCCTTATGCTACACTGCCTTCTCTCTCCCATCCTGCACCTAGAGTTCCCTTTAATCAGTCAACAGAGAAGGAGAAGACTTGGGCCTAGCTTAGATGATTCTTCACAATATGCAGGCAACCCCCAGAAGTGGACAGCCATAGCACTGCAGCCTGTTTCTGCGACATCCCTGAAGGAGAAGTGATGAAGAAAGGTCTTCCCTCTGGGCAGAACTTGGGGCAGTAGCACCTGGTTGTTCTCTTAGCTTGGAAGGAAAAATGGCCAGACATGGGATTATATGCCAATTCATGGGTTCTGGCCAATGGTTTGGCTGAATGGTCAGGAACCTGGAACTTGGAAAATTGTTGACAAGGAAATTTTGGGAAGAGATATGTGGAAAGACCTCTCTGAATGGGAGAAACAAACAAACAAACAAAAACCTTGAAGAGCCCTAACCGGTTTGGCTCAGTGGATAGAGCATCGGCCTGCAGACTCAAGGGTCCTGGGTTCGAATCCAGTCAAGGGCATGTACCTTGATTGCGGACACATCCCCAGTAAGGGGTGTACAAGAGGCAGCTGATCGATGTTTCTCTCTCATCGATGTTTCTAACTCTCTATCCCTCTCCCTTCCTCTCTGTAAAAAATCAATAAAATATATATTTTTAAAAAAACACCATGAAGACAGCCATGTCTTATGCTCATCAAAGGGTATAACCTCAAGCATAGGAGGATTTGAATAATGACATAGATAGCATGACTCATTCTATGAATACCAATCAGCCTCTCTCCCCAGCCACCTCTGTCATTGCCCAATGGACTCGTGAACAAAGTGGCCATCATGACAGGGATGGATTTATCATGGACTTCCACTCACCCAGGCTGACCTGGCTATGGTACTGGTGGTGCCCAATCTGCTAGTGGCAGAGACTAACACTGAGTACTCAACAGAACACCATTCCCTGCGGTTATTAGCCAGATACCTGATGGCAAGTTAACTGCATGGTATGGCTTCCATTATGGAACGGACAATATTCTGTTCTTATTGGAATAGACATTTACTCTAGATATGCATTTGCCTCTCCTGCATTCAATTACTTCTGATGAAACTACAATCCACAGCTTTTTTGAATGCCTTAGCCACCAGCATGGTATTGCACACAGCATTGCTTGTGACCAAGGAACTCATTTCACAGCAAAAGAAGTGTGGCCATAGGCCCATGGTCATGGAATTCACTGGTCTTACCATGTTCTCCACCATCCTCAGGCAGCTGGCTTAATAGAATGGTGAAAATGGTCTTTTGAAAACACACACACAGGTGGCAATACATTGCAGGGCTGGGGAAGGTTCTCCAGAAGGCTGTATAGCTCTGAATCAGCATCCGATATATGGTGCAGTTTCTCCCACATGTATGATTCAATGGTCTAGGATTCATGGGGTAGAAATATAAGTGGTGCCACTGTTTACCCTAGTACTTCCCTAGCAAAAATCGTCCTATTCCCCAATCTTATGCTCTACTGGCAAAGTGGTCTTAGTTCCAAAGGGAGGAATGCTTTCACTGGGAGATATAACAAGGATTGCATTGACCTGGAAGTTAAGACTGCTATCCAGCCACTGTGGATAAATAATGGAGAGTTTGCTCTCTGCCTGTCTTCAAGCTAGGACACTGGTCTTCTCATGCCATTGAACTCAGCCTCAGAGTGGAATTTACACCATCAACTAGCCTTGTTTTTAGGCCTTTGGACTCAGAGTGGAACTTATACTGTCAGCTCTCTGAGGCCTCTGGAGTTGGACTGGAAAAACACTGTCAGCTGTCCTGGGTCTCCACACATAGCAGGCACTAACCACATTAAATGAAGGAGTTAATCTATTTTGAAATCTAGATGTTTTATTTCTATTTATTCAGAGAGTCAATGTAACTATGAACATCTCACGTCTTCATTGCTACCTTAGAGGAGCGGAGAAAGATGCTTTTTATCGCTCTCACACTGTGCTGCCTTGTGCAGGTATCCATGCTTTGGGAGAAAGGGTTAGAGTTAGACGCAGTGGTCGGGAAACTGTGGCTCACGAGCCACATGCGGCTCTTTGGCCCCTTGAATGTGGCTCTTCCACAAAATACCACGTGCGGGCGCGCATGTACAGTGTTATTGAAACTTCGTGGCCCATGCGCAGAAGTCGGTATTTTGTGGAAGAGCCACACTCAAGGGGCCAAAGAGCCACATGTGGCTCGAGAGCCGCAGTTTGCCGACCACTGGGTTAGAGCAAAAGCCTCCTTGCAAGGGACCTCTAAGGTTTCAAACGCTTGAGGATGTGCTCTGAAAAAAGTGTTGGCATTTTCCCCACATCCATTTACCCCTTCTTCTTTTCCTTAAGAGAACTCCCCGCAGTCATCAAGTTTTGGCTAAGCTAATGGCCACTCCAGTTAGAGGTTACAGTTTCCATCTTCCTTTGAATCTTGACGAGACTTTGAGTTTTGGTTCTAGCTACTAGGTTTTAGCAACAACTGCTCCATGTCCTTCAAAATGAAGTTGTTTCCCTTCCATGTTTTCTTTTTTTTCCTTCCCACATCCTGGAATGTGGATACAGTGCAGTGCAAATATCTCAGCCAGAGAGAAAAACCAAATGGAGCAGATGGCAGAGTTGCCCCACCAGCCTGGGTCCCTAGATGACTTTGTGGAGCCTAGCCCAGCTACCCATCTTTCATTATAATATGAGAGAGAAAGAACCTTCTAAAATATTTAAGCCACTGTCCCTGGAGTCGCTCTTTTACAGTGGCTAAGCTCATTTCCTAATAATGACAACAATTACTGGTGAGGTTCTTAGCTGCAGGATCTGTTTTGCAGAAAAGAAAATCCACTCGAGCCAGTTTAGACATAGACATATGACAGCCTATTAGGTAGTTTATGGAACTTTTAGGAAGGCCAACAAAATGATCTTGGATTACATACTGTCAAGCGCAACCTAAGCCAGAAAAAACACCCAACTCACCACAGACTTATTACAGAGGAATAAGTCTGTAATAAGGTGCCAGCACCCTATACAGAGCACTCACCGGTATCTTCCATCTCCTCGGGTTCTAGGCTGACTTGTTGGACTGTGAGCCATGAGCATGGAAGCCACCCATCGAGCTAGACAGAGTCCTATCCCCCTGAGCCATGCCAGGGTGGGCTCCAACTATAATGTGTTCTTAGCTCTCTTTCCTTTGTGGCATTAATGTCACCTGTAAAGAAGTTTTGTTTGTTTACTGAAGTATTCCGAGCTTTCATTTGCTACCAGTGAAATCACTAGATGGCCCATTTTTTCTTGAGGGCTTCCTAGAAATGGGATCTTTCAAAATTATTCATTACTAGAGGCCCGGTGCACAAAAATTTGTGCACTCGGGGGGGGGGGTCCCTCAGCCCGGCCTGTGCCCTCTTGCAGTCTGGGACCCCTCGGGGGATGTCCACCTGCTGGCTTAGGCCCACTCCCCAGGGGATCAGGCCTAAGCTGGCAGTTAGACATCCCTCTGGCAGCCTGGGAGCCCTCGGAGGATGTCCACTTGCCAGCGGGGAGCAGGCCTAAGCTGCAGTCTGACATCTTTAGTGCTGCTGAGGAGGCGGGAGAGGCTCCAGCTACCACCGCTGTGCTGGCAGCTGGCAACCTGGCTTGTGGCTCAGCAGAGCTCCCCCTGTGGGAGCGCACTGACCACCAGGGGGCAGCTCCTGCATTGAGCATCTGCCCCCTGGTGGACAGTGTGTGTCATAGTGACCAGTCATTCCCAGTCCTTCTGCTGTTAGGGTCAGTTTGCATATTACCCTTTTATTATATAATATAGGGTAGAATATAGGATAGGTTTTAAACAGTGGATAATAAAAGACTTTAAATAGTGGATGTAAATGTCAGTAACATAAGAGTCATTCTGTCACAATTTCAAGCCTAACTCCAGCACTGTTCCTGAAAGGACAAGATTTATGGTCAAAGAATTAGTTTAAGTCATGAAATTGGCAAGTAGTCAAAATAGATCAACATTCAATTATTAACATTTGGAACCATACGTGAATTACCTAGGAATCAGATCCTGAAGCCATAAACATTAACACTTGTTCTTTTCTTTCTGTAAATTTAAACACCAAAAGCACTTTAGAAAACCAGACACATGAATATTCATAAAGGAAAGAGATTTGAGTGAATCTGTCTATTTTACTTTTAATGCTAGGATATTCTTTCACATTCTTTCCAATGTTTTACTTAGTTTGGATCCAATGTTTTCTGTAATTCTTATGACTTTCTTCAAAGACACTTCATTGTGAGTCAGCAAGGTAGGCCACCATCATAGATTTTCTCAAAACTGAAAATGACCTCTTCACTATTTAAAACACTTTTCATCTTATTTTTGTCAGAAATCTTTCTATAACCAATTATATTCTTACTTGCCTTATTAAACAAAGATGCTGTCTTCAGTTATCTCCATGAATATTTATCACCAGACTATGTTTTGCAGAGTAAAATTCTAACAACTTTTCAAAGCTCTTTTCTCTGGGACTCATCAAATATGTGATGTCTGTAAAAGGTAATTTCCAATCTTCCATGCTTTAACACAAGTGGTGTGTCAAGTAAAACAAAGCCGAGTCAGTTTGGCTGTATTTGATTCTACCTAGGACAGTGGTCGGCAAACTGCGGCTCGTGAGCCACATGTGGCTCTTTGGCCCCTTGAGTGTGGCTCTTCCACAAAGTACCAACTTCTGCGCATGGGCCACGAAGTTTCAATCACACTGTACATGCGCGCCCGCACGTGGTATTTTGTGGAAGAGCCACACTCAAGGAGCCAAAGAGCCGCATGTGGCTCGCGAGCCGCAGTTTGCCGACCACTGACCTAGGAAGTAGGAAATTAAGCTGAATTGCCGTGGCTTTGTCAACGTGATTTCAGCATAATTTTAAAGAAATTTCTGAGTGAATAATTCTGTTAACAGCTTATATCCAACATCTAAAAAGTTTCTCTCTGAAGCGTATGTTTTTAAACCAATAATTTAACAGACATTTATACAAAAGAAACAACATAAGCTTAATGGAGGTGGGACTGTTCACTTCACAAGGGCAGGTTTTGTGCTCTAACACACTTGATGAATGAATAAATGTACCTATTCCTGCCAAACTTATTTCTCCTGTTTTTGTCTCTGTACCTGGAATCCTTTTCCCATTTTAGCTGAATGTGTGAATGTGTTTTAATTCTTCAAGACTTGAATTCTTCAAAAATCAACTGCAGAAAGCCAACTTTCCACAAGACCAATTTGCCAAATTTCCTTGTTCCTTTGAACTATTTATAAAGTTTACAATAATTCACATTGGATGGGGTAGTTTTAATAGCTTTAAAAAAATTATGTAAACTTTTAGTTGACCAGTTTTCATTTTGTTTTCATAACAGCATTCAAAGGAATGTTTAATTTGTCTCTCCCCAGATTCCTGCCAGAGCTGGAAAGAGCTGGGACACACAGGGGGCTGCTACTGGGGGCAAGATGTGGAGGCGGCTCGGCACGTGCTGCTTCCCAGAGAGAGGCAAGATGTGGTCATAAAAAAAAAGGGGGAACATCCACTGAACCCTTCACAAAGGGTTCACAAAGAATATTCTCAAATATAACGACTTTTTAAATAAACATCATTCCTCCTTTGTTCCCCACCCATTTTGCCCCTTCGTTTCCCCAGGAGGGCCATGCTGTGTGCTGACTCTGCTCCTGCTAGTGCCAGCAGCAGGGAGCTGGGGCAGAGACAAAGCAGCACTCCTTCAGATGCTGTCATGGAGACAAAATGAAAAGTAGCCCATCAAAACTAAGTAGTGAAAAGGAGCAAGTAAGTTTGGTGAATTGGACTTGTTTCCTCCAGGAACTCGCTCACATGACGACTTTTCTCAGACTCTCCTTGGCAAGACTGCTGGGTCCCATTACAACCTGTTCACACCGCCATTACATCACTTCGAAATGATGTGAGAATAGCAGCATGCTATCTCGGTTATCTGATTTCATAAGTAGTTCAATTTCTAGACTGTTTATTCACTCAACAACTACTTAATAAAAAGTGAATTTCTTCACTAAACAGATATTTACCGAGGGGTGGGAGTGGGAGCCAAAATGGGTGAAGGGGTCAAAGGTCCAAACTTGCAGTTATAAAGTAAGTCCTGGGGATGTAATATACAGGATGGTGACTATAGTTAAAAACACTGTGTTTCATATTTAAAAATTGCTAAGAGAGGAAAGCTTAAAAGTTCTCATCACAAGAAAAAAAAAATTTTTTGTAAGTATGTCTGAGGGCAGATGCTAACGACTAATTGTGGTGATCATTTTGCAATATATACAAATGTCAAATCATTGAATTGTATACCTGAAATTTTAAAACAAAACACAGACACTTATTGTGAGGTGACTGTGTGCTGGAGAGTAGCAGACATGTTGCAGATTAAGATTAAATAAATCCAGACTCCAGTCCAGAGAGCAGTCTGGAGGAGACAGCCCAAGTCTGAGATACCGTTACATTCGCACTACCCCTCTGCATTATGGTTGGCAAAGAGTCTGAGCTCAGGGGTGCTAAGCTTATTAGAGGCATGGTGCCACTGAAAGAAATAGAACTACAGCCCTAGCCAGTCTGGCTCAGTGGATAGAATGTCGGCCTGTGGACTGAAAGGTGCTGGGTTCGATTCTGGTCAAGGGCACATGCCTGGGTTTTGGGCTCAATCCCCAGTAGGGGGCATGCAGGAGGCAGCCAGTCAATGATTCTCTCTCATCATTGATGTTTCCATCTCTCTCTCCCTCTCCCTTCCTCTCTGAAATCAATAAATATATTTTTTAAAAAGAAATAGACGTACATATCCCAAGTAGAGTTACAGTGTTATAACTAAAACTAAAACAGCAGAAAAATACTTCAAGTTCAAGAGAACATATGAGGTGGCTCTGAAGGCTACATTTTGAGGCTCATCAAATACTAGGTGTACCAGTTAATATGAATTTTTTCAATAGAGGGAGTTGATATATATTCGATTTGATATGTATGCTATTTTGTTGTATTGACAGCAAGCTTCAAAACTTTATATGTCAAATTTGCTGAAGGTGTTAACATCATAGATATTTTTACGCTTAAAAATGTCAAATTTCATGCCAAAAAAAGAACATATGCGGGAAGTTTTAATTCATTACTTTATTTTGAAGAAAAAGTTATCATATATATCAGGAAGCTTATGGTGAACATGCTCCATCTCAAGATACTTGTGAACGCTGGTTTAAACACTTTAAAAGTGATGATTTCATGTGAAAGACAAAGAACGTCCAGGTCAACCGAAAAAGTTTGAAGACCAACTATTACAAGCATTATTGGATGAAGATGCGGGTCAAACTCAAAAACAACTTGCAGAAAGATTAAACGTTGCTCAGCAAACAATTTCTGATCATTTACAAGCAATGGGAAAGATTTTAAAAGAAGGAAAATGGGTGCCACATCTACTGAATGAAAGACAAATGGAAAACTGAAAAGTCATCAGTAAAATGTTGCTTCAACGGCACGAAAGAAAGACTTTTTTGCATTAAATTGTGACTGGCAATGAAAAGTGCATTTATTTTGACAATCCCAAACACACAAAATCATGGGTTGATCCAGGTCAACCATAAACATCGACTGCAAGGCCAAATCGCTTCGGAAAGAAGACAATGCTCTGTATTTGGTAGGATCAGGAAGGTGTGGTATATTATGAGCTTCTAAAACCAGGTGAAACCATTAATACTGATCACTACTGACAACAAATAGTCATTTTGAACCACGCTTTGATCGTGAAACAATCAGAATGTGCCAGAAGATATGGCACAGTAATTTTGCTTCATGATAATGCACCATCACACACTTTAAAACCAGTTAAAGACACCTTAAAAGATCTTGCCTGGGAAGTATTAACCCACTCACCATATTCACCAGACCTTGCTCCTTCAGATCACCACTTGTTCCAATTGATGGCACACACACTTTATGAGCAGCACTTCAAAACATACGAAGAAGTGGAAAATTGGGTTTCTGAATGGTTTGCCTCAAAACAAGAAAAGTTCTATTGGGACGGTATCCACAAATTACCTGAAATATGGGGGGAA
This sequence comes from Myotis lucifugus, assembly GCF_000147115.1. NCBI lineage: Eukaryota > Metazoa > Chordata > Mammalia > Chiroptera > Vespertilionidae > Myotis > Myotis lucifugus. The sequence continues at coordinate 3,175,197 of NW_005871174.1, read as the reverse complement.
TGTGTAGCTAGCAATGGACATTACTTTGAATAATGCACTTTTGATGTTTCTCAAAATGATCGTGTTTTCTTTGATTACAAAATCTGCCATTATTAACCGATACACCTAGTATTTAACAAAAAAAAAAAGAGGACAAACAAAATTGTTTAGTGAGATACATGGAATTCAGAATGTCATGACAAGAAAAAAAAATGATGAAATAGCCTTTGTATTTAAAGTTTGGACCCAGTATTTAAGTTTAAAATTTAAACTTCAGCAATAATAATTCAATAACTATGCTCAGTGTCAGGATATGTTAAGTGATCTGTCACATGCAAATTCATTGAAAAAATGTATTAATTCAGCCATAATCCAGTTCAAAGTATAACCTGAGTGATAAAAATCAAACAGTGGCCCTGGCAGGTGTGCTCAGTGGTTAGAGCAATGGCCCGAGCACCGAAGGGTCAAGGGTTTGTTACCAGCCAAGGGCATGTACCTTGGTTGTGGGTTCTCTCCTCCCCCTCCCTCCCTCCCGTCCTTCCTTCCTCCCTCCCTCCCACTCTTCCTGAAAAGCAATGGAAATAATATCCCCAAGTAAGAATTAACAAAAAAATAAAAATTAAAAAAATTGAAGAGTGTCGAATCATTTCAGATTCAAAGTTGTATAGCTTCCATATATTACAAATTGGTACAGCCACTATGGAAACAGAATGGAAATTCCCCAAAAATTAAAAATAGAACTACCTTATGACTCAGCAATTCCACTTCTGGATTTTTATCCAAAGAATTCCAAAACATAACTTTGAAAAGATACATGTATCTCTCTGTTCATTGCAGCATTATTTACAATAGCCAATATATAAAAGCAACCTAAGTGTCCATCAATAGATGATTAGATAAAGAAGCCGTGGGACATATATGTGACAGAATATTACTCGGCCATAAATAAGAATAAAATCTTACCATCTTTGACAATATGGATGGACCTAGAGGGTAGTATGCTAAGTGAAGTAAGTCAGACAGAGAAAAATACCATATGATATCACTTATATGTGGAATCTAAATAACAAAATATGTGAACAAACAAAACAGAAACACACTCATAGATACAGAGAACAAACTTATGGTTGCCAGATGGGAGGAGGATTAGGGTGGGTGAGTGAAAAAGGTGAAGGAATTAAGAAGCACAAATTGGCAGTTACTAAACAATCACAGGAATATAAAGTACAATACAGCAAATACAGTCAATAATATTGTAATAACTATGTATGGTGCCAGGTGGGTACTAGATTTACTGGGAGGATCACTTCATAAGTGATATAAATGCTGTACCTGAAACTAATATAATATTGAATCTGAAATATAATTGAACAAATTTTAAAAATGCAGAAACACATGACAATTTAGGAAGTTCAATAAAATATAATTCAAATCCTCAATATCTTTGAAGACTGTATCTAAATTAGTCTAGATAAATACAAACAAAAATTATGCTTCAGATGTTCCCCAACACAACCCTCTTAAAATAAACTTATTTAAAAACCTAGGTTTATGACTGCTAGTCAAAAAGAAAGTAAGTCTTTGGAATCTCCATCTTTCCGTGTTCTGCTCGGAGGTAGTAGGTAGTAATGAGGTTTGAGTTACAGTGCATTTTTACACAGCATGCATATGAGGCTGAATAACGCCTCCCTCCCCCGAAAGATATCCGTGTCCTAAACCCTGGAATCTATGAATGTTACCTTACGTGGCCAAAAAGGACTTTGCTGTTATAATTAAGAATTTTGAGATGGGAAGATTTCCCTGGGTTATCTCAGTGGATAACCTTTATTGCACTTGTAGTTTATAGTTGTATCATAGTTACACTTGGTTAATGTAACTATTTAATTTAGAGGCACAATCGATTAGGATAAATCCTACAGTCAAATTGGTGTGAAAGAAAAGATTACCTAGATAATAAAAGTCAACATTCTCTGCTCCACCTTTCCTGAATAAATCAGAATTCCCTTACTCCCTTCTTTGACTCAGGGGCCAGACTGACTTTTAGGCCATCACAACCAGTTACTCACACAATTGCCTCATTGATTCCCATAATTAACTCATACGTTCTGAGTTATAAGTAGATCTAACTCAGAACCTGTCAGACTGTCACGGCCCCTGGTAAGACATTTGTCCACCGAGACATTTGGTCCTTGATATTTAAAATCTGCTCTTCTGCAAAATTCAAACCCTGACCTATCTACCTAACCCCATGTGCCAATTACCAACGAGGCTGCCTAGGAAAGAAGGGATAGTATTGGCAATACAGCCACAACATGATTATTGGAACAAGAAATCATGATAGTATATTTTAAGCATTAATCCTGTAAACCAAAAGTACAAATAAACATTATGTACTATTTGAACTCAGGGACATTTTCTAAGTGTGGACATTTTTGACGGGAACAAATATCAAGGACCATTTGGCATGGACCAAATATGCTCATGAACATTTCCATAGAACCAAATTCCAATGCTCTTTGGTGTAGACCAAATGGGCCTTTTGGACAGGAACAATGTCCATAATCATCAGGTCAGCCAGATTCTCATGATGCAGCCCCTGAACGGAATGTGAAAGAAGAGAGATTCCAAAGACCTTTTTTATCCTGATAAATACACACAGACAACAGTGTGCTAATTGCTGGAGGGAAAGGGGCTTGGGGGGGAAGTAGAAGAGGATAAAGGGGGGATACATGGTGGCAGAGATTTGACTTGGGGTGGTGAACACACAATACAATATACAGATGATGTATCATAGAATTGTACACCTGAAACCCATATGATCTTATTAACCAATGTCACCACAATAAATCTGATGATAAATAAAATTAAAGACCTTTTGGAGTAAGCCCACCACCCCACACCACTTCATGGATTGCCAGATAAGTTCTGAGAGGGGCAGCTCTGCTTCCGGAATTGCCTTAGAAGATATGATCATCCAACAAACTCCCAATTGTCCTCACTGTCATCTAATCCATAGCTACACAATTTAGACTGTTAATTAAATCTCCCGTAAAAGCTTTAACTTTATATCTTTGTGATTAAAAGATATTTACACACACACACACACACACACACACACACAAGTCAAAAGCGTTTCTAATTAAAATAGTTTGGCAGAAATACTCTTACTTTCCATTTTGGAAATGGTCAGAAGTATATGAAAAGTTTGATTCTGCTTGTGGGTATTCTTGTTTTAAATCAACCTAATTTTTCCATAGAAGATTTCCCCACTCTTAATACATGTCAGCCAGACATATTCCCTTTGAAATTAATTCCAGTTTGTGAAATTCAAAAGGTGAAGACTGGGAGGAATGTAATTTCATATTGGTGGTTTCTGCAGGCTAGGTAAACATTCTTAATGTTTCCATAATGACACAGTAAGTGATTTAATTCACTAAGCACAGTGGACATCTGGTACCATGTTTGTATTAGCTATGCCCAGTACATGAAAAAAAGTCAGTAAGTATAATTTACATACCTTTTTAAAATTTTTACTAACCCACTGCATTTTAATATGAATGTCACTAGTAATGAAGATCTCTAGTTAATACGAATTATGGCAAGAGGTATAGGTTAATAACTAGAGCATATAAAAAATGAGTAGCAACTCTATTCTACAAATGCTGTGATCTTACTATGTGACAGGCCTTGTAATGTGAACTGGAGATAGAAGAGTGAATGAGCCAGATCTAGTCCCTGCCTACAGAACCTAGAGTACAGAGGTACCATTCTTGCCAGACTCAGCATGTAGGTGATTGTGGCAGATAAAGCCGGTTGTCTGACATCCATTCCAACTTCCTGTACGGCAGTGCCTTCTTGTACCGCTTAGGATGGAAAGCTAAAAACTACACTTCCCAGTCTCTTATAACCAGAGATTAGGATGTGATTTGGATTACACCAATCAGGTGCATTTATCAAAGACCTGGATTAAAACTCAATTATGTGAAGACTGGGCTAGCTACAGAATTTGTGAGGCTCTGCACAAAATGAAAATACAAAAAGCAGAAAAACACTTTTTTCTTCTTCCTTCTGTGGTCTTTCCCACAACTTTTTGGGGTTGTTTGCTCTCTAATTCATGTTGCACCGCCCAGAATGCGGGGACTCACCCTCACCAGCACCCAGGCCACGACTCAGCGCACACACGTGTGGCAGCTGGGTTTCCTCTCGCACCTGCGGCAGGAGCAAAGCGTCCAGACGTCCAGTCAGGCATTTCAACCAAGGCCTGCCACCCAAACCTACGGAGGCTGGGTGACCCCTGCGAGTACTGCCACCCACCTTCACGCTCAGGCGCTCTAGGCACTTGGATAAAGGCCTGTGAAGCTGCTCGCCCCTCGCCCTGTGCAACCTGGGTGGCGTGCTCCGCCACGCCTGCGCTGACTCACCAATCCCAATCCTCCGCACCTGCGCACCTGCGCCCAGGCCTCCACCTGCCCCACGTAGGCCTTGGTCTTCTCTAGGCAGTCGCAGGGAAGGGGAAGCCAAGGACTTCACTTACAAAACACAAATGTAAAGATAAATGATTAACAACTTCAAGATGGTAACCGCAGAGCATTAAACTCTGAGTGGTGCCCTTGTAAGCGTGGGATGGCTGCACAGGTTGCATGCTCATGAAGCTGGTCCTGAGGGGAAAGAAAGGGTGTGAGGCTTTCATTTTATGCCTGGGGATTGTTCTCCCGTGGGCAGTTTCCTGCAAAAGTGTCAGGAAGAGACTGTGAGGTTCTCGGCCATGCAGAAGCTGTACGATTTTGGAAATTGGGAATTGTTCCTAGAAGCTCAGCCTTGAGTCTACTCTTATAGCGCTTCCAATAGTTTGTAAACAAGCTAATAGCTGGAAATAATTCCCTTAGCCACCCAGAAGGGTTCGATTGCAAACAACAGAAACCACAGTGGATACAGTAGTATAATTCTCTCTGGAGAGGCATGAAATAGTGAGATTCCAGGAGTAAATTGACTGTGGTGGTGGCCACTGTTCAGACACAAAAGCAAGCATTTCATATTGCAGAAAGTCATACAGTGCTACAAGAAAAAACAATTAGATCGAAGGAGAGGCATCATAAAAGTGGGATAGCTGTGTCATTCTTCACTGCCATTCATGTCACAAAAACAGAGAGGATTGTTGAAGCAGAGCATGATATGGTTTGAGAGTAGGGAATAGAAGTAAATTGTGTTCTTGCTCAGAAAGAAGTAGGAATTGTCCCCATGATATGGTAGGAAAAACATAAGCTATACATTTAAGTAGATCTACTTGCTGTCTTACTTTGGGTAAATAAATTAACTTCTCTACATTTCAGGCTCCTTATACTATCCTTCCAGAGTAGTTAGAGATGATTTGGAAAAAGAACCTAGAATAATATCTGATACACACTAGATGTGCAATCTACTGTCATTATAATAAAATAAAAATTTGTGTATAGGAACACGTGAATGGCTTTCTCAGGTCACCTCTGTATCTGGGTACATCACCCAAGCAGAACTCTAGTAAAACACCCCCACCCCCATCTCTATTGGATTCCTTGGCATCCATCTCCTATCCTCCCACTTATCCATCTAACAATCCAGTCAACTCATCCACCCACCCTCCGACCCACCCATCTCTCCCCACTCCCTTAAAACACTGAACTGTCTTCAATATTCAAAAGCCTTGAAATTGCCTAGTAACCATCACAGCAAGACATGAATTAGGAAAAGGATTTACTCCAAAATAAAATTAGTTTAAAATCCATGAAAAACTTTTCCCTCAAAAAGTCACGCCAACTTTATAATAGTAACAGGGATACTAAAGATTTCTCGATGTTTGGGGAAGGGGGGCACTATATCACATGGGCTTGCAGGTCACATGAGATTGCTGGTGAAGCCCAAGTGGCTTGAAAGGTTGCAGGGAAGCCATAGTGGTAGGAGGCAGGCTTAGTGGGTTGAGGAGAGAATGGGAGGTGCAGAAATGAAAAGAAATATTCAGAACTGCTTAAGCCTAGCTTGAGTAGGGGAAGAGAGGATGGTAATGAGAGGCAAGGTGTTGAGTTGAGAAACCTTAACTACTTGTAGATGCTGTAGAGAATGAGAAGTAAAAGACAATGGAGAGGAGAGATGATTTCCTGAGCAAGATCTGAACACACATCAAAGGGCTGGGATTCAAGCACAGTGGAAGGATTAGATTCAGACAGGAGGAGGGACCGTGATTCCAGTGACAGGAGTGATGGGAGGAAGGATGAGTTGGACTCACAAAAGTTCATGGGTGGAATGGAACAAAACTGGAGAGTTCTCATCTCTTCTTTTTTCCCCCTTGAAATGGGTTCCCTGAATGCTGTGTCCCACTCACTTCACTGAATACTCATGTCCAAACTTTACTGGAATTAAGTCTGAGACTCTTAGTCCTTTTGGACCTTGTCTAGTCCTGTCTGTCCACTTTATGTGGATCACTGCTCCTGGCTCCTTCCTTGCTGATCAGGTGTTCAGTACAACATAATGCTTTGTGCCTGACTTTCCTGAGAACTGGGAATTCTTAAACTCTTAAAACAGCAGTAATATAAACTCAAAAACTAAAAATAATACATGAGAGTTGATCTCTTTATCAAGAAACATTGTAACAAATGGTTCACTACGTATGCAAACCTCACAACATGAGATGACCACAAAGGAATTCCATGATGCCATGATCCATAAAAAATATTTCTGCAGAGGGTGGAGTGAAAGCTTATCAACAGCCCCCTCTAGCAGCATTGATAGTGTCAACCTATGTTTCACGTAGACTGAATGGGATCATGAATTCTGACAGATATATAATTCAACTGGTGCAAGACATTAGTGAACGTATTCAACAAAGCTCTTACGATGAAATGACATGTTCATTCCAAAACACCTGCCCAAAGTTTATCCATCTCCTTTGAGAAAATTGTAATGGTTGTGTTTCTCTTCATTAATAATGAAGATGATAAGGACAATCCATATAGAAAAAGGATGGATTACTTGCATCACTCAAAATGACTTTTCTATAGCAATTTCCTCAGTTTTAAGAAATAAATTATCTTTGTTATGTGGAGGCTGAAATTGTAGACTTAAAAACAATTATAAAAGTAAACTTTCTCACCCTAGCCAGTTTGGCTCAGTGGATAGAGTGTTGGCCTGTGGACTGAAAGGGTCCTGGGTTCGATTCCGGGGTGGGGGTTGTGCAGGAGGCAGCCAATCAACGGTTCTCATCTTTGATGTTCCTATCTTTCCCTCTCCCTTCCTCTCTGAAATCAATACAAATATTTTTTATTTATTTTTTATTTTTTTAAATATATTTTATTGATTTTTTACAGAGAGGAAGGGAGAGAGACAGAGAGTTAGAAACATCGATGAGAGAGAAACATCGATCAGCTGCCTTCTGCACACCTCCTACGGGGGATGTGCCCGCAACCCAGGTACATGCCCTTGACCGGAATCGAACCTGGGACCTTTCAGTCCGCAGGCCGACGCTCTATCCACTGAGCCAAATCGGTTTCGGCTACAAATATTTTTTAAAAAGTAAACTCTCAAATTTTCAGTTATAAGATAAATAAGGTCTGAGGATCTAATTATAATGTTGTAATTAGTTATATAATTGAAATTTGCTGAGAATAGATCTTAAATGTTCGCTCACACACAAAAAGAAATAAACATGTGAGGTGATGGATTTGTTAATTAACTGATGGGAGACTCCTTTCACAATATGCACACATACCAAATCATGATGTACACTTTAAATATCTTACAATTTTGCCAATAAAACTAAAGAAAAAAAGTAAAGTGACTTGGATGCATCCTCCTTTTACCACATCAATTTTATTTTTCTCAAAAGCAAAGCTCTATTTGCAGGAAAGACGCTGGACTCTGAATCCTAAAGAAAAAAATTATGTTCAGGGTAATTTTAGAATTAAGTGCATTATACTATAATATCTAAAAATTACATAGGGCAATTATAGTATTTTTCTGATTTGAAAACTCACTGTTTTAATCTAGATATTCTAGATTTAATGTATCCTATTGATGAAATTACTCTTCAGTCACAACAAATAACAGACTTTATTACTAGTCTAAGATATGAACAGACTATCTGAGAATTGGGTATAAGTATACAAAAAGTTAAAAAGTGGGGTGGGGGAAGTTTGAAGGGTGGTGAATGGCTTTGGGGCAGCTAAGCTATCCTGTCAGCCTCTGTGAACAAGGGGATGAGAAAGTTTATTAAAAATATTAATAGGCCATTAAAATCATTTATTAAATCACAGAAAGAGAACATCTTAGCAAATACTGATTTCTATAGTTTATTGTATGGCACTATTAGGCAGATCATATTAACTTAATAAGTCAAAGTGTTGCCCATGGAAATGGGGTGCTTGCAGTGTCGAGAAAAGCATTTCAGAGACCACGTGTGGACGGATGAGGTGTAGTGGTGAGATTTATTGAAGCTGGAGCAAACACAAAGACTGTCCTGGGTTCAGCTTTATCCTGCTGTGGGAAAAGTCCAGCCTTGTTTTCATCAAGCCCAGAAGGGCCAGGATCCAGAAATTCTGTGCCCTTGGCTCAGTCCATGCCAAAGCTTAGCTCAGTCTTTGTCTCCACCCAATTAGCTTAGTTTCTGCTGCTGGCTGCGCTCTGGCTGGTGCTGTGCTGCCATACTCAGGCTCATGCTTGGCGACCCCACAACAGCCTGCACTTGGAACGTGAATGGGAGTGAGAAGCCCTTGTTATGCTGTGATTATATTATCTCAGGCTTTCAAAATGACCAATCTCTTTCCCCGTACTTTGTGGGCTTGTGCTGGGTCCTCCCCTAACCAATCCAATCTTTCCCCCAGATTAGACTCCCTCCCCCTTTACAGATGCCACCTTGGCTCCTACTGTACATGCACTCAGCAGAGGAATTCCCCTTATTTTTTTTAGCTCTTTCTTGGTAATCCCACCTAACAGCCAGTAATGTATCCTTCCTTGAGACATCAGGTCCCAAGGGCAGAGGATGTGGTGGTCCCCTGGGGAGCCTATGAATGAAGTGGCTTCCTAGTGAGTGAGGCTTAATATCGGATTCAGTTGCCTAGTTCATTAGGCTTAATGTCTGATTCCCCCTGCTCCTTCCTTTTATTAATATCTAGCTACTTATGCTAACACATGTAAAAGTCATTTACTTACCACTGAGATGGTTTCTCAATATGCTTTGCTCCTATTATAACCTGACCTTTAGTTGAGCTTGACTTTTCAAATACTTTTATTTAAACCCTGGACACTTCTACACAAACTTCAGGAGAGCACAGATCTCAAACCCATTATTCTTTTTTGAAGCTATATCAAGAAAAGTAAAACAAGTATTGCAGGTTTGCCTAATTCTCTTAAGTATCAACTAGGGGGAGTAAGAGGTTAAATGGCTTCACTTATACAATGATTCTAAATATTAGAGTCACCTAGGAAGTTTTAAGAAATTCTGATGAACAGTTTTAATAGCTTTTAAATGATTCTAATAAATAGAAGGGGTATCTTTAACAGGGAAAACGGAAAAAGCTAAAAATAGCATGAAAAACCTTGCATAAGTTATAGAACCTCTTTAAACTCAATTTCCTCATTTGTTAATTGAATGAGTTAATCCATGTAAATGTTTACTTTGGTGCTTGACACATATTAACTTAACAAATATTAGTTATTATTGTTTTTGTGATGTTGATATAATTTTGGGAAAAAATCATTTTATTTGTGAGAAAATGGGATTTCTGCAAGGCAGGCAATAATATATGAGCATCAATATTGAATATAGCAAAGTTTGTCATTTAAATCCCAGCTTGGTCACTTACTAGTTAATTCATCATGGAGCAGGTAAGCCATTTGATTTGTCTCATCTGTTAAATGTGAATAATACCTATCTCTCAGGTTGAAAAGATTAGAAGATACTATATACGCTAAGGTATAATTTTGAAAAAAGTAAAATCATGACTCATACATATATAAGATGGACATGTACTAAAGATTTTAGTCAACTCTTTAATTACTGAGGGAACCAATAAGATAGTAAGATATGATCAAAGGAGAATTGTACTTCAAAGCTTTATAATCTCCCAGTCAAAATGCGTTTGCTTGGCATGAACAGGAATTATTTGCATTGCTATGAGTTTCTCTCAGTTTAAGAGCTACTATCCTTTCAGAGTTGTAAAATATAGTCAATAGAAAGTCAATTAAAGGTGCACATTCTGGAATTAGATAATCACTGGAGGGTCTGCTGGACAATTACCAAGACTCCACAGAAAGACACTAGTAATCTTTGTCCATTCCCAAGGCCTGACATGTAGATAAAGCACACAGCAGAATACACCTGCCACACAGTACATACGAATTAAATGGTGGCTCCAGTTCTTGTTATTCTTGGGTAACATGATTATTTACCTAGAAAACTCAAGCAAATCAACTAACTGTATCAAGACAGATTTATCATTACTAGGACACTATGCATTCATGCTTTACATTCCTCCCTCTACTGTAAACATAGCAATGATAGATTTTTAATATAAACATAAATCATAATCATATTCAACAGCAGAATAATATGCAGGAGCTGGAGACTGGGGCAGCCCAGAGTTGGAATCGTGTGGGATGACAGAGCAAGGAGTCCTCCCTAAAGTTGGACACAAGGACAGTGTTACCCTTTGCCAACTCAATGACTGCTTCTCCTATCTCCTGTCAACAAGGGACAGGAGCCCCAAGCCACCAACTAAAACCATGCCCTGGGCTAGACATGGTGAGGGGAGGGACAGTAGCAGCAACCAAATAACTGATAGAGAGGAAGATTTGGAGGGGGGGAGGGGGGAAATTCCCACATCACATTAAAATTTCAAAGAAAGTGAGGAAAATTAATACCAAGACAATAAACTTAAAAACCAGAGATTAATAATAAATAGAGAGTATAATGCAGTCATTAAATGTGGAAGAATAGAGACAGAAAATGTATTAAAGAAAGGAAAACATTTCAGGGAAGGTAGATGTTCTGAAGACTGGTCTGTTCCCTGGCCATTTGTTCTCAGCTCCATTTCCACCTTTCTGCGCTGCGCTATCTATCCCCCATTAGGTAAACACACCTCCCCTTTTTGGCTCCTCCAGTCCTTCCAACATATTCGTGACCACTTTTCTGTACTACATCCCCTGCATTGGTTCTGATTGCCTGAGTAGACACTGATAGAGTTGGCTACAACAGGAGAATATGGAAGACATTCAGCATTCTCATATACGCTGAAATTCAGAGGAGCAGTTAAGGAAATGTGAATGCCAGCAGGAACTGACCAGTTATGCTAAGAGATTCAACCACTTATCTATAAAAGGAGGCCAGTTTTCTGTTTTGTATGATTGCAGGTGATTTTAATGTGGTGAGGGGAATCACAAATGCTGGTCCCAGCCTAACTATGCTCGAATCTCAGCTCTGCCACCTCATGGGTGTCCTTGAGCAGAATTTTTTAACTTCTCTGCCTCAGTTTCTACAACTGCAAAGTGGTTGTAATACTATCTCAAAATGTCATTTGCAGAAAAAAAAAGTGAGCTAATGAAGTAAAGGAACATAAACAAGAACCTGGTATATGTTTTCTAATTTTAATAAAGGATACTTTACCAGGAAACATGTCAAGATGAAAAGAAAAATTTGACAATCTATAAAAAATATAAATGATCTTAAAGTTGTTACATTTATAATTTTTACAGTGTCACAGGGCTTTAGAAGCCATATTCTATTGGTCACACAAACTGGCAAGGGTGTGAATGAGATGGGGATCATTGTGGGCTATCTTGGAAACTAGCCAACAACATTGGGAATATGAAGATCATTGTCATACTTATTGCCAAATTAATTTTTTCCCTGGGTCAGTTAGTAATGCATGCAGAAACAGTAACAGGGACCCTGGCAAATGGTGATTTAAACAGGCAACAGGTTTCTTTATTTCATGTCACATGAAGTCCTGGAGTAGGATGTCCACACTAGTATGGTGGTCAAGGACACCTGCAATGACCCAGGCTCCATCTGGCTTTCAGCTCTACAGCCCAGCCGTGACAGCAGCCCTTCTAGAGCCCCCAGCAGAGACACCATGTGGAACCAGAGACCTTCCCTTTACAACTCATTGGCCAGAATCCCCACATGCAACTTCTAGCTGAAAGGCAATTAAGTTTTTAGACATTCTAGCACCTGCAGTAGATGAAGGCAAGAAAAAAAAAAAAGGAAAATGGTGTTGATTGAGCCTACAGTTCCTGTCACATTTCCTAAGTTTTGATTTTGAACACTACATTTTCCTGAGGAGGATCAAGAGGCAATAAATTATTGGAGCTACATTACAACATAAAAGAAGTACAGAGCCTTACAAGTAACAGATTCTCATTAATTATTTCTTGAATGAATACATTATATCATATTAGGTATTTAGCTTCTCTTACAAGCATTAATCTTATACAAACACTAGAGGCCCATTACACGAAGAGATTCGTGCAATAGGCCTTCCCTTCCCCTGGCTGCCAGCACCGGTTTTCCTCGGGCACCCGGGACCCAGGCCTTCGCTCCAGCCGGAGCCTTCAGTCTTCGCAGCTCTGGCCCGAGCCTTCAGTCTTTGCTCCACCGCTTCGCCCCTATGTATGCAAATTAACCGCCATCTTTGTTGGGTTAATTTGCATACTCTCCTGACTGGCTGGTGAGCGTAGCAGAGGGATGGTTAATTGACATGTTTGTCTATTATTAGGTAAGATTTCCTAAAATGACTTTGTATTGTATTTGGGGGAAAAATTTTGCCACTGCTGGGAAGTAAAAGGATTATAAAACAACACAATAATTCTATGTAGTTTACTTTTCTCTTAATTTCAGGATTTGTATTACAGTTTTGATCTGTGCATGAAATGCTAAGCCCAGCTACACTTCAGCTCTATGCTTCCTCTGCCACCCCCTGTGCCCCCAACCTTTCCCCTACATTCCTGCTCTCACACATAAGTTTTTGTTCTATCATTGTTCTTCTTGGTTCAGATTTTTCTTTTTTAAGGAACTTAAAAAAAAGTGATAGAGCAAGCTGACTAAATATATTCCCTTTAGGAAAAAAAAATGATGTTATAAGAAACTTTGTGAAAGAGACAACCCCCCAAAACAAACTGCATTCTGAAAATACCATGAAATGCCAACATAGCATTTCTGTACTTCAAAAAAATGTCCAACTTTTATGCCAAAATTGACTTTAAAATTGAAGCTGTTAAAAATACACACTTAATTTAGTAGCTTTTAATTCACAGGGCTTTTTCATGGGTGGGGTTGCAAAGTGGTGAGTTGAAATCTGCCACAGAGGAATATACTGCCTCTGTAAAAGTCAGACTTTTTACTAAGAATAGACTTGTGGGCTGCAAGATAATTAAAAAGTGCTTGGCATAATTGAAGTTCTGGTGAGGAAATGATTAAAGTCATGGCCTTGCCTGTTGGGTGTATACAAACTACTTTAAAACTGGGATACTGGAATGTATGGCTTTAAAAGTACTACATTAAGATGAAAAAATATATAAAATGCTACCAATATACCATACTTTCATTTTTCAACAGAACCAGAATCACCAAAATATTATATTGATTTTACATGAATAATGAAACTTGCTATACCTATTGTAAATATGGAAAAACATCTCTCTTTTTTTAGGATAGCTTATTTTTTTACTCAAAAGAGACAATGGAAAATAAATTACAGAAAAATGTTTACTTTGCCATTTTAGCATTAACAAACATTTTTTATATTATTCAGTTTTCCTACCTAGCTTTGTGAGACACTAACATTTAAAAGTATTGGACAGTAATTCTTATTTGTATGAGAACCAGATACTATTTCTTCCTTGGACTAAATTATTTGAAGTTAAAGAATTATTCTTTCTTTTAAAGATTAAGCAATATGCTTAGGTAACTATTACCATGGCTACTTTGGGGAGTGGGATCTGGGGTGAGAAGCAGCTGAAATAATACTTTTCACATCATAATATTCTTTAGTATCATTTGAAATAGTTTTAAAATAAATACTAGTATTTATTAACTTCATAATTAAATTATTAATTATAAAATTAGGGTGAAACTTTATAAGATCAAAAATCATGGAGAAACTGAAACATAAGTTGTGAAAAATGAATTACCTTGACTGAAACTTGAAGAGTAACTTTATATATATTATATACAAGTTTCAAAACAGTAGGATCCAACCTAAACCTAGAATTATCATCTTAAAACCAAATAGGAAAACTGAAACAATTACATATGATTTTGTGTTCTAGTTTTTGTTTTTTTTTAAATCTATCCTAGAAATCAAAAGACCACAAATTCCTTCTCATTATCAGGTAACTTGTTGACAAAAGGAAAGGCCACTTTCCTCATCTTTCTCTTAGTAATTACGAAGTCTCATTAACATGCTTTTTTTTATTACTAGTCTCGGGGTTCCCAGGCTAGGTATGGACTCCATGAAATTAGTTAAAGATAAATATATAAATTTAAATAATTATGTTATACATAGTTACAACATTAATTATTTTAAAGTAATATTTATATTACACTTTATAAAACCAATGAATGACAGGATTTACAATCTCAGACTAAATTATTAAGGACTTGGAAGGGGAGAGGCTGGGAAAGTAGCAAATTCCTTATCTCCACAAAAAGGCACCGAAACAAAATAAAAACAATAAAATAGTCACAATTTATCAGGCAAATGTGAAGAAAAAGTATGCAGAAGTGGTAATATTTTATAACATCCAATTATAATTCAAGGCAAAAAGCATAAAATAAGACAATAAAATCTATTTAAATAGCATAATTTATAATAAAAACAGATGGCAACTTTGTGGGTACCTACAAAGGATTAAAAGTTCAATAGCCTCGGATAGCTTTATGACAAAGTAGATAATATCTAAATAATAACACATCAAATTCTGTAGAATAAAAGGACTGCACGTAGAGGGGAAAATGGGCAGAAACACACATGCAGTGGGAAACTTTATATACACTAGCATTCATCTATGACAGACAAAACAAGGAAGGTTTACAAAATTAAAAATGGAGTAGACAGCCGAAACCGGTTTGGCTCAGTGGATAGAGCGTCAGTCTGTGGACTGAAAGGTCCCAGGTTCGATTCCGGTCAAGGGCATGTACCTGGGTTGCTGGCACATTCCCAGTAGGAGATGTGCAGGAGGCAGCTGATCGATGTTTCTCTCTCATCGATGTTTCTAACTCTCTATCTCTCTCCCTTCCTCTCTGTAAAAAATCAATAAAATATATTTTTAAAAAATGGAGTAGACAAAGATACTCAATAAATTCCCAACAGCAGGAATTTACAAAGACCATATTTTTACTACAACATAAAAATTAAAACAAGAAAGTCTTTAAAAACAAAAATACAAACCACACACACACACACACACACACACACACACTCACACACACACACACCTCACTATTATTATGGGAAGTGGTCAGATATAAGCTGAACACATTAGAGTCTCTCATTATCTAAACAGGATAACAGTAAATTACCTCAATGGGTTAAAATAGACATATAAATATATAATCTGTGTGTCAGTAAGGATATGCCAAAAAGCCCAAACAACCTTGTTTGTTACTTTGAAGACTGTTAAGCACTCACTCATTATTCTAAAAATTGAATTGAGCATTTCAGCTTTATGTCAGGATAATCAAACAGTTAATGAAATAAAGTGTTTTTGTTTTTTAAAAGAGAAGTGGTAATTAATAAATGCACAAGAATAATAGAATTAGAACACCATTTTAAGATTCCCTAATAAAATAATGGATCTTGGCAAAATCATCAATTGTTGCTTGACACCATTCAGTAAGAAGTTGATATGATTTTTTTTAATGGATAAATTAATCTGACATCCACTGATCTATTTTAACGTTAAAAGAGACATATGTGATACCTTCAACAATAAAGAATTAAAATAAAAATTTTAAAAGAACCAACCAATGAATGTATATATAAGTGGAACAACAAAAACAAAAAATAACAGGACGACCAGTCATTATATTAGCTCCTAATGTGATGCTATTGAAAGTATAAAACAACGCTTATGAAGTATTCTCACCAAAAAGATTAAAAACTTAATTCAATCAAGATTTTTAACCTAACTACTGGTTTAGAGAAAATATAAGAGATAGAGAAACATGTTAAGTAACACATTAAAGATATAATCAGCTAAATACAGAGTGTACGAAATTCTATAGGGCAAATTCTATGATTTATTCTATAAATAAATGTCATGATAAAACCAGGGGAACTGTTATAGATGTAGGAGACATGTCCACCAAATGCAATGTGTGGATTTTGTTTGAATCCTGATTTATAAATATCATTTGTAAAAATATATTTTAAACACAAATGATATTTAATAAAAGTACAATGTTAACTATTAATATTTATAATTATAATCTGGTACTGCCTATTTAGAAAAGTCAAGAGAATCAATTGGAAAGCTAACAGAATTACTTAATAATGTTACTCAATAAAAAATTTAAAATTATAGTATTCATATATATTCTTAACCACTAGTAGAAGCTAACAATTTTTGATAGCTACACAAAAAATCCAAAATACTTAGAAATAAATTTACAAAGAAATATTTGTAAACAGTTGAAGAATAATAGAACTTATATAGATAGATACCAACACTTAAATTGAGAACTAGGGTTAATAAACTCTATTTTATAACTGTCCCCCATTGCTTTAATAATTATTAAACTTTAAATGTGCTTTCACCCACTTACAATAAACCTCATTCCTTACCCTCTTATCAATCCATTAATCAATAACATATGATAGGTAACCTGATTATTTGTTAATATTAGCAAAAATGTCTCTACTTGGCAATCCCAAAATCATTAGCTGAAGTATGTGGTTATAGAATCGCCCCATCAACAGTTAGAGAATCAAAACTGGATCTTTGTTTTAATAATTTGGGGTTTGCTAATTCATTTCTAAATTATTTGAGAACAGAAAGTTGATACAGCCTCATAAGGTTTCATTATGGGGGCCACAGCCTTTATCATTTCCTATGGCCTAGCCTCATTAAACAAAGTTCTGCAGTCACTATTAACATACATACAGCACCACCAGCAGCAACCTGATGATTATAAAGTAGCTTAGGGAATCTTGTGTCCTGGCCATTCCAGTTACCCTAATCTGAGCATTCACAGTGATCAAACTGTCCAATTAAAATCTAATCCTAGCAGGAATTAGTGCCATAATCATAGGCTACTGCTCTCGCTGCATATTTATCATACCATCAAAGGACATCACGTTGAATCAATTAAACTCTAATGTGTGAACACATTCTAATAATCTTCCACATCATCCCTCAGCTAAGTATCACAGTAAACTCTCAATTTATTATTGGTTCAACTATTCTATAATAAATAAAACATGTCTGTGAACTAGACCAGACATAAGTTTTCATGTTTTATAAATGAAGAAATTTTCTGAGAACAGTACAGAGAACCTGCACTCATCAACTGAAATATACTAAGAAAGTTATCCACAGACTTAGAATTTTTAAGTCTGTAAAATGACAAATAAACCACTTAACCACATACATCATTTTGCTTTAGTCATATTCCCACTGCAAATGACATTATTTCAACTATTGCAAAGCCAAACACTACACCACACACAATGTAAATTATGTGTCCTTTTCTATGAGAAAAAATATGTAATACACAAAGAGAGAACAGAAGAGAAACTGAGGTGCTAAACAGGCTAAAATACTACTTTCTGCTCCCATATAACTGATTATGAGTGGTCTAGATGAGCCACACAAAAGATCAGATTGAGGAAGGTATGGGGATTCTGGCTCACATACATATTATCTCAAGAGCCAGAGGCATCTGTAGCTAGTACCACTTCTCTCCCCAGGGACGTGAGATGATATTCAGTCTTTCACAAGTAATATGCTAAAACATAGAGGATATGCTACCATAGTATGAATTGCTTGAGGCAAAGGTTCCCAATCAGTGCCATAAATGGGTTACAAATATGAAGATACCGATCTCAAATCGTAAAGTGGAGTGATTTTGTCAAGACCTATGTTGGCTAGAGCTCTGGGTCAGATATTTCTGGCTATAAGCATCCTCCTACATTTACTATAGTTTGGCATAAAATTTTTATTTTCTATGTGTCATGGTTTTTAAAAGGTTAGGAAGCACTGTTGTAAGGGACGGAAATAGAACTTAATCATCTTGGTATACTCAGCATCTAGCAGCTGCATTTTCTGAGGGTGCAAGTGCCAATGCTGGACCTGGCTAAAACCTGAGAATTCAGGCTTGGCACCTGGTGGAAGTCTGCTTCTGTGGGTCAGAGAAACGGAGCCTTTGGTGGCTTGTAGGAAATGGAGGGAAAAATTGGAGACTGAGCATCTCAAACACAGCATCTTTTCTCATCAAGCTATTTTCTGAACTCAGAATCCCCGTACCTTCCTCAATCTGATCTGTTGTGTGAGGCAACCGTCCAAAATTTTAATCTATAAACCTGTGAAAAGCAGAATTACTTGCAATCAGTGCTGAAGAGCAAAAGACCCACCAGACTCAGTTCCAAGTCCAAAGAGAAATGCCATGGAGAAGAGGTGACCAGAAGTAGGCTGAGTCTTACCTAAACCATAACCAACCCTTAAGTCACTAATTGGATTAAGGTGACCAGCCCATCAGTAGGCTGAGTCTTACCTAAACCATAACCAACCCTTAAGTCACTAATTGGATTAAGGTGACCAGCCCAGTAGAAAGAAATTTGCAATAAAAACATACTTGATTGACTTAGATCAAAAGAAAGAAAAAGGAGCATAAAACAAGTGGATCATTTTTGACACTCATTTTTTAGATCCATTTTTCTAGCACACTTACACTGCAAAACATTTTAAGATTTTCATACATAAGGAGTATGAAAAATGGATCTAAAATAAATAAATAAAGAGTGCCAGAAATGGTAATAATGGGAGTAGCCCAGCCGGTGTGGTTCAATGGTTGAGCACTGACCTCTGAACCAGGTCATGGTTTGAAATAGGGCACATACCTGGGTTGTAGGTTCAATCCCCAATGTGGGGTGTGCAGGAGGTTGCTGATCAATGATTCTTTCTCATCATTGATGTTTCTATCTCTCCCTCTCCCTTCCTTCTAAAATCAATAAAAATAATTTTTTTAAATGGGGGCAAACATATAAGACTTTTTTCTTTTTAATCAATTTGAAAGATAAGCATCAAAGCAAATATAGTAACAATGTATTATAAGGTTTATAAAATATATAGGTGTAAAATCTTATAATAATAACAAAAAGGATGGGAGACAGTGAAATTATACCAATTGTAAGGTTCCCAGAATATATGTGAGGTGGTATGCTATTACTTGAAGGTAGGGTATGATGACTAAATATGTATATTTTAAACTCCAGAGAAGTCACTAAAAAATAAAAATCAAAGGAAAACATAATAAGCCAATAATTGAAATAAAAAATAAATAAAATATTTAATTAATCAAAAATAGGGAGGAACAGAGGTAAAAGGGAAAATAAAGTAACAAATGGGAATATTAGAGAACAATTAGCAAAATGGTAGATTTCAATTCAACCATTTTATTAATTACATTAAATGTAAATGGTCTCAATACCCCAATAAAAAGCAGAGATTGTCCTAGCTGGTTTGGCTCAGTGGATGGATCATTAGCCTGCAGACAGAAGGATCCCAGGTTCGATTCCAGTCAAGGGCATGTACCTTGGTTGCAGGCTCCTCCCCGGTCAGACCCTGGTTGGGGTGCATGCAAGAGACAACCAACAATGTGTTTCTCTCACACTGATGTTTCTATCTTTCCCTCCCTCTTCCACTCTCTAAAAATCAATGGAAAAATACCCTTGGGTGAGGATTAAAAACAAACAGACAGATTGTCAGATTTGTTTCTACAAGAAAATTATCCTATATAATTAAAGAGTAATATGCAAATTAACCCTCACTCCGTCACAAAGATGGTGGCAGCCATGGAGCTGGAGTGAGCAGGAGGCTCGGGTTGCCCCCGGCAATGGAGGAAGCCAAGTTTCCCGCCTGCCCTGGCCAGCCCTGAGCTCCACTCAAGGCTACAAAGTTTCAATTACAGTGGGGCCTTGACTTAAGAGTTTAATTTGTTCCGTGACGGAGCTCATAACTCAAATTACTCGTATGTCAAATCAAAAAGTGAACGAGTAAGACACGTGATGCTGGGCTGATGTTGTGGCGTTCACTGTGACGTTTGCTGCACCAACTAGCGGTGGGGTATCTGAAGCTGGCTCGTAACCCGAATTTTAGCTCGCAACTCAAAGCAAAAATCAGCCGAGAGACGGCTCGTATCTCGAAAAACTCGTTAGTTGAAACACTCATAAGTCAAGGCCCCACTGTATAGAAGATACATAAATCCCAGATACCTGCTTCCAGCAGGCTGGCCTCCACTCAAGGAAGTGCTGGGTTGCCAGGAAGCTTCTAGCCAGATCAAGGCTACAAAGTTTCAATTATAGAAGTTAAATATATCCCAGATACCTGCTTCCAGCCTGCGGGCGTGGCCAGCCTGAAAACGGCCATCAGCCCCTCCCCAGGCTGGCCAGGCACCCCAGTAGGGACCCCACCCTGAAGGAGCTATAGCCAACATGAAAGCAGCCCTCAGCCCCTAACCCAGGCTGGCCAGGCACCCCAAGGGGACCCGCACCCTGATCCGGGACACCCTTCAGGGCAAACCAGCTGGCCCCCACCCGTGCACCAGGCCTCTATTCTATATAATAAAAGGGTAATATGCAAACTGACCCTAACAGCAGAATGACTGGGAATGACTGGTCACTATGACACACACTGACCACCAGGGGACAGATGCTTAATGCAGGAGCTGCCCCCTGGTGGTCAGTGGGCTCCCACGGGGGGAGCTCTGCTCAGCCACAAGCCAGGCTGAAGGCTGCCAGCACAGCGGTGGTGGCGGGAGCTTCTCCCGCCTCCTCAGCAGCACTAAAGATGTCAGACTGCAGCTTAGGCCTGCTCCCCGCTGGCAAGTGGACATCCTCCGAGGGCTCCCAGGCTGCCAAATGGATGTCTGACTGCCAGCTTAGGCCCGATCCCCCAGGGAGCAGGCCTAAGCCAGCAGGTGGACATCCCCCGAGGGGTACCAGACTGCAAGAGGGCACAGGCCGGGCTGAGGGGACGACCCCCCGCGAGTGCACAAATTTTTGTGCACCTGGCCTCTAGTTTTAAATATAAAGGCATAGATAGGCAAAATAAAAGTATTAAAAGTCATTGCATAGAATAACTAGTTAAAATAAAGCTGGAATGACTCTATTAATATGAAATAAGTAGACTTCAGAACAGGACTATTACTAGAGATACAAAGGGACATTATCTTATCTAATAAAGAGGGAATATGCTAATTGACCCTCATGCCGTCGCAAAGATGGTGGCGCCCACAGCCAATAAGGAGGGAATATGCTAATTGCTCCACCCTCAAAGATGGTGGTACCCACAGCCAATGAGGGAATATGCTAATTGACTGCCCCATGCTCAAAGATGGCAGTGCCCACAGCCAATAAGGAGGGAATATGCTAATTGTCCCACCCTCAAAGATGGCGGCGCCCACAGCCACAAGATGGTGGTGCCCATTCCCCTCAGCCCCGCTGGGGTGGCAGGCGTGTGGCAAGGCTGGGCCCTCCCACAGGCAGGCCTGGCCTTGCCACGCACCTGCTTTCGGAGCCCCCCAGTCTTCTCAGCCCCCCAGCCGTCCAGGGCCGGCCTGAGGCACAGGGAACCTCAGATGGCAGCTGTCCAGCTGCCCAAGGCCGCCCAAGGCTCAGGTAACCAGGGCCGGTCGAGGCTTGCACTGTCAGCAGGGGGAGCAGCAGAGGTGTGATGGAGGTGTCGCCTTCCGCTGATCTGATCACCGGGTCGCCTCCTGCCCCTGAGGGCTCCCGGCCTGTGAGAGGAGGCAGGCCGGGCTGAGGGACCCCCCACTCCAGTGCATGAATTTTCATGCACTGGGCCTCTAGTATAATGTTGAAGGGTCAATTCACCAAGTCATAACAATCCTAATTGTAAATACAACTAATAATAGAGCTTCAAAATATATAAAGCAAAAATTGATCCAACTGAAAGGGAAACTAGACAAATTCCCAATGATAGAGACTTCAGCTCTACTCTTTCAGTTACTGAAACAAATCAGTAAAAATAGAAAAACCTGAAAAATACTATCAACAAATTTGACCTAAAACAAATCTCAACCAATTTCAAAGGAATGAAATCATATAATGCATATTCTCTGATGACAAAAGAAACTAGAAACCAATTACAGAAAGATATATATATATATGAAAAATCTCCAATTGTCAGGAAATTAGATAATTAGAAAATACCCAACTGCCTCAGCATTAGAAATAAATTGATATGTAATGCATGAATTAAGTAAAATATAATGTAGATGTGATAAACCAAACTGTAGATAACCAGTGCTTAAAGGGAAATTTCATATATATATATATATATATATATATACACACATACATATATATATTAAAAGAAAAAATGCTGAAAATCAATGGCCTGAGACAACAATAGCCGCTCTCATTATTTCTATTTAAAATTGTATGGGATTTCCTATTCAGTGCAATAAGAAAAAGAAAGTTATAAAAATTGGAAAGGAGAATAAGAGTGTCTTTATTTGCATATGACATAATTAGGTACATAGAAAATTCAAAAAGACATATAAACAATTAGAATTAAATGATTTCATCAACAGTGAATACAAAATGAGTACATAAAAATTAATTCTACTATTACAGTATCACAGCAACAAACAGAAAATGAACCTTAAAATTAAATACTGATAAGAGTATTAAAAAAATCGAATACCTAGGGCAGTGGTCGGCAAACCACGGCTCACGAACCACATGCGACTCTTTGGCCCCTTGAGTGTGGCTCTTCCACAAAATACCACTTGTGGGCGCGCATGTACAGTGCGATTGAAACTTCGTTGCCCATGCGCAGAAGTCGGTATTTTGTGGAAGAGCCACACTCAAGGGGCCAAAGAGCCGCATATGGCTTGCGAGCCGCAGTTTGCCAAGCAGCAGTTTGCTGACCACTGACCTAGGGTAACAAAATATGTTCAAGGCACTTAATTGAAAACTATAAAACATTATTAAGAGAACATTTTCTAAGAATTCTAAATAAATAAAATTCTAAACAATATTCATGAGTAAAGATGTTGGTGCATCCGTCATCTCTCCCAAACTGATCTATAAAGACCTATAAATTCAACACAATCCCAATTAAAAGCCCCAATATTTAATTTTTTTAGATGGACAATGACAAACTGAATCTAAAATTTATATTGAGGTAAAAGAACAAAATAAATGGCTAACGTGATCTTAAAGAACAAAGCTTGGAGACAGAATGGTATTGGTGCAAAGATAGAAAAATTGAACAATGCAACAGAATGGAGAGTTCAGAAAGAACCCACACATCTGATTTATGACATTTGATCTATCTGCCTCATGACAAAGATGACTCATGAAAAATTCCTTCATTGGGGAATGAATTTGATTTCCACATGAATTTGTATATCCACATGAGAAAAAAAAAACAACCATATGCCCTAGTTTGAACTATACACAAAATATATTGAAGGTGGATTGCAGATTGAAATGTGAAAGGTAAAAAACAATAAAGCTTCTTAGAAAAAAGCGTAGACCATCTTCATTAGCTTGGTGTAAGCAAAGATTTCTGAAATAGAACACAAAAGGTACCAACATAAAGGAAGCAACAACTGAACTATATTTGTGATAGTTAATGTTATATATTAATTTGGCTGGATCACCATATGCTGTGATATTTGAGTAAACATTAATTCTGGGTGTGTATGTGAAGGTTTCTGGAAGATTAGCATTTGAACAGATAGACTAAGTAAAGCAGATTGCTCTCCCAAAGTGGGTGGGCTTCAGGCAATCCACTGAGGGTTTAAACAGAATAAAAAAGGTGGAAGGAAGGAGGATTCTCTGGCTCTTTGCCTGTCCACATGAACTGGGACATCAATCTTCTCCTGCCCTCAGCACTTCTGGCTTTCAGGCCTCAGACTCAGACTATAATCTATACCATTGACTCTCAGGCCTTCAAAGACCACCACAGGCTTTCCCGGGACTCCAGCTGGCAGACAGTAGATCATGGAACTTCTCAGGCTCCATAATCATGTAAGCCAATACCATATACATACTGTTTCTTGGGAGAATCCAGACTGATACAATATTAAAATTAAGAACTGTGGTCATCAAAAATTACAATCAAGAAAATGAAAAGGCAATTCACAGATAAGTTTTAAAATATTTTATACATCTATCTCTAATAATTCATTTTATACCATGACCTAACTTGACTTTTAACAACATAAGATAATCTTAATACAAGTGGATAATCAAATAAATAGAAATGTAGGAAAACAAACGTCAGCTTCAAGTACTACTTGAACTGCCATCAACTAAATATTAATCAGAATTAAAAATACAGCATTTCTAAAATTATGAACAATTATATTCTAATTTCAGAACTTCCAATTTTCAAGGTATGTTCGATTTTCTACTTCAAAATTATAACTACAATTGAGAGATGACTTGACCAAATTGCTATTCATCGGTAGATTGACAAAATTTAATTGTTCTTACTAGGTGCCAGACGTTGGCTAAACAATGGAGTAACATAACACAAGTATTTCCTGCGAGCATCTAATTATTACTTTAGGAAATATGCTTAAGTTGAAAATTATTATAGCAGTGGAATCAACAATGCTTTGTTTCAAGAACTTGAAATTTTTTATGGCATTTGGTAGAATAATTCATATCTAGGCATTTGTTGTAAAGTAATAATTAGATGCAGACAAGGAATTGTGCATGATGATATTCATTGAAGAAAAATATATAAGAGAAAACATGGAAACAACATAACCATCCAACAATGGAGCAATAATCAATATATTATACTGTATTCAGAGATAATAGGATAATAAGTCCCACTGGTAGTGTGTGAAAATTCTTATTCTACCCCATCTTTTCAAAAGTAGGAATTACCTTTTTAAAATTATTATAGGAAAAATAACAGAGATTAGTTTATTTACTTTTTTTACATTATTTTATTTACATTTCTTTGCTAATAATAAGTCTGATTATCTTGTAAACATGTTTATTGGGCATTAGTGATTCTAGAGTTGTCTTTTTTTATTCTTTGGCTCTTTTATCTGATGGACATTCATATTTTATTAATTTGTAAGAGCTTCTTTACATGTTAGGCAGGAAAAAGAAAGTATATCGTTGTGTCTATTATACTCCCAAGAATTATCCCAAAAGTTATGCTTGGTATTTTATGTCAGCTAATTTAAAATTAAAATTCTTATTTCTTGAAATGCTTCAAGATCTGATAGTGTTTAGACTAAAATATCATTTTTCAAGTAAGAAAGGATCAAAATAAAAACCAAATTAGACTTGTAGCGTACAAATAATTTTTTTTAAGTTTTAAGGTAATTACCTGTGCTTATTTGTAGAAGTAAACACAAATCTTTTAAAAATAAAAAAGTTTTAGATAGTATTATATTCAGGTGACATTAATAAGTTTTATTATCATTAATTATTAAAATCTTTATTTTTAAAAGATTATTTACATACACCCCTACTGCCTTGGGTTCTGATGCCCTTTTTACTTAGTTCTTTAAAAAAAAAAAAAAAAAAAGAGCATTTTTTTAAATGATAGGAAAAGATATCTACTTTACAAAAAACCTTGCAAAAAATAAACTTTAAGCTTGCAAAATAGTGATTACAGTATATAATTACATGTTTCTAATCAAATAATGTGATAGCTAATCACAGGTTTAATTTTTATAGTTTAAACCACAATCTGTTGTCAATATTAACTTCATCTTATAACAACAAACTAGATATAGAGGTTCTTAACAGTTCTTCCTCCCTTTAAGCCCCACCCCAAACTATGCAAAAGTAAGAAGAAAAGGAAGATACTTGAGTTATTTTTTAAAAGTAAAACTAAACACAATTTTAAGGTCTCTTAAATTTTAAGGGAAAAATGTTATTTATTCATCTTTAATATTTATTTGTCTTTTGTAGAAGTGTTAAATCTTAAAGTACCACAACAAACTGTAATGTTAAATAAATCAAAACCACTGCCTTATACTTAGGATTTAAGCAACTGTCCCGATGCATAGCATGAAAAGAAAAGACAACACATGGGATTTGATTTAATTCTTAGAGAAGGAAAAGAAGAGAGATTCCTCAAACTCTCCGAAGCAAGAACCCAGTCCACCTTCCTGACTCGCCCAGTACCCACTCCCTCCCATTTCCACCGTGGCCTCTGGAACATGTCTGATTATAAATAAGGTGCACCCTGAATCTCCTCAGTCTCTACCTCTGTCTGAAAGGAAACCCAACCCCTCACCTAGGAAACTGCCTCCTTGCAGCCCTCAAGAGTGAAAGACAGTCACTCTCCCAGACTGTATAATTTCCCTGCCTTTCTTAGGTGAGTCCCTGGTCCTGCTTTCAAGCTCAGAACTAAAGGCAATAAATAGCACCATTCCTCCATCTATGTATCCATCCAACAAATACGTATATACTATTGCCTGCTATGCACCAGACTACAGAACTGTAAATCCTCAGAGAGATCAAAATCTACTGAGACAATCACACTAAAAAAATAACTGCCAATTACAAAAGAATAAGAAGGTATATGAATAGTACAATTTAATCAGGCCAAGAGTGAGGGAAGGGGGGAGCATTTCAGGATGAGAAAAGGAAGGAAGGAATGAACTCAGTTTTCAAGGAAGGAAGTACAACTGGACCTAGTGGGTGAGGAAGAGAATGGTATGAGGGTGAGGAGGTTTGCAGGGCCTGGAGGCCATGAACGTGAGGGCCAGAACGTGCAGTCTTGAGGGTCACGTTGAGGACTTTGGATTTTATTCTAAATGCAATCAGAAACCACTGTTAGTTTTTAGAACTTAATTCCTTATCACAGTCATCTACTTATCTGTTCACATTTAATCAGGATGTTTTTTCTTCAGCTCCACCCCAAATCCTTCCAAATCCTCGATAGTTTCAACATCTAAGACTTTTCAGTTACTCAACATCCTGGACTCCAGTGACTCATCTCCACCTCAAGCAGGCTTCTCCTCACTTTTTCCCTAGGCCAACACTACTCCACCTCTGAAATCAAATTCCAATACTATTTCATTCTCAGACCAAACCTCTCACTAATCCTACTCTTCCATTCCCACACCTTTCAGGTCTGTCCTTCAACCTTTAAAATTTTATCTGAATAGAAAAAAATGGAAAAGTAACAATTTCATTAGGATAAAAAGTTATTACTATTTCTCCCATCCCTACCAAGGCATTTAGCATTTAGGCTTCTCTGTACCTACCTCCATGCTGATACCCACATATATGAACTTATCTACACAAACAGATGCTTGTTTTGATTACAAAAAGTGAATCATGCTGAATACATAATTCTGTGATTTGTCTTTACCTAAAAATAAAAATCATGAACAAATCTCAAGCCAGCAAATATACAGACTGAATTCATTCTTTAAATTCCTGCACATTATTCAAGGTACAGTTGCTGCCTATAGCTCCCCTCCCAAAGGGACTCCTCTTACTTCCTGCAAAAAAACTTGCTGATCCAGCAAAAACTTGAAGTGCGCTCTTCAGTGGAGCAAAGTGCTTCCAGTTTTTATAGGTGGAAAAGAACTCATGCTTGCAACTGAAAGTCTGGGAACAGAATGGTTTCTCCTAGTACTTCAGTGGAGGATAATAGGTCTCAGGCCCATGAGAATGAAAGCCATCGTGCATTTCACCACTTGGTTTGCTGCTGCCCAAGAAATATGCAAGCCAGCCTGCTGACAGGTACTGAGGGAACCACAAGCATGAGTATGCAAGAAAAATGAAAACTCACTTATGGGGCTTGGAAAGAAAAGATGGCCAGCAGAATAAAAACTGGAGATGCCTACTGATGTAGAACTAATGGAAGAAACAGGAGAGAATTTTAATGAAAATATAATGGAATTACAGCACTAAAAATGAACACTTTCAGGAACTAAAAAACAACAACATGATTTAATTATATATTCAAAATCTAACAGAAAAAGAGAATGACTGCCCTTGAGAAGCCTATTAGTGACAGATACCATGAGAAAAAAGACAAGTTGCATGGGGGTCAGATCCAGCAGATGAAAGGAGAAAAGGAACATGTGGAGAGGTAATAATCACATAAACAATAGAAGAGAGAGGAACCAAGATGGCAGCATTGGTACACACTTGTACTTGCTGCCTTGCACAACCACATCAAAAATCAACTAAAAGACGAAATGGATATCATCTAGAACCATGGGAAGGCTGGCTGAGTGGAAATTCTACAACTAGAAGGAAAGAGAAAAGCACATTGAAGTGGGTAGGAGGTGCAGAGGTGTAGAGGTGCAGAGGCGTGTGCAGAAACAGGCTGGCAACTGGGTACGCTATTGTCTTTTTCAATTGGGAGGGAGATACTAGCTCCCAATTGCTCTGAACTCCAGTTCCGGGCGAGACTCTGGGGACCCAGACTCATACGGGGAGAAACTAGACTGTTTGGCATTGGGTCAGAAGGCAAGGGTGGCTTTCTTGCAGACCCCGAGACCTCTCCGAGGTCTGGCAGCCATTGCGGTTTGCTCTGCCCCGATGATTCCCTGAGACCCCACCCAATTTACAACCCCACCCAAGCTGTGAGCAGAGGCTTGTGCATATGAATGGCCTGTTCTTTTACAATCTAAAACCTAACAAACTGAAGCTGGGTCAAAGAGCGCCAAAGCCTCCCAAAGAAGGCCTAGACAGCAGCCTGCATTGCTTCACAGCTGGGCCTTATCTGGGCATTTCCAAACCCCAAACAAAGAGGAGGAATCTGCAGATCTCTCTGTAGCTCCTGCTGGGTTGCCTCAGGCAGTTGCTGACTTTGCACCTCCTTGGAAATCCAAGAGCCAGTGTACCCAATGGTCAGAGTGAGACCATACCAGAGTGCAACTCTTCACATCCATAAGTGACACACTCAAGGGGCAGACTCAGTGAGTGCCAAAGCCCCACTGAAGCAAGTCCTGCTTCATAAGGGTGTCTCCAACACTGCAGTTCTCCCATTGTAGACACAGCTGGTCCTCATAGCCAATTGGCCTGGTGGTCAATTCCTCCCAGTGACACCAACAGCAATCAAGGCTTAACTACAACAAGACTGTACACACAGCCCACAAAGGGGTACACCAAGATTATCCACCTCAGGTAATTGGGGAGGCTGAGCCACTGGGCCCTATGGGACACCTAGCACACAAAGCCACTCTATCAACACAGGGAAGCAGCCAAAATGCAGAGACAAAGAAACAGGTCACATACGAAAGAAATGGAGGGGAGAAAACTACTAGATATAGAGTTCAAAACCATGGTTATAAGGTTGCTCAAGAATCTTCTAGAAACCCCCAAGAAATTTAGTGAGACCCTCAAGGATATGAAAAAGGACCAATTAGAAATTAAGCATACACTTACTGAAATAAAGAATAATATAGAGATCCAACAGCAGACTAGAGGGACCCCAAGAATCAAGTCAAAGATTTGAAATACGAAGAAGTAAAAAAACACCCAACTGGAAAAACAAAAAGAATCCAAAAATATGAAGATAGTGTAAGGAGCCTTGGGACAACTTTAAAAGTACCAACATCCAAATTATGGGGGTGCCAGAAGAAGAGAGAGAGAAAGATATTGAAAACCTATTGAAGAAATAATAACAGAAAACTTCCCCTACCTGGTGAAAGAAATAGACTTACAAGTCCAGGAAGCACAAAGAACCCCAAACAAAAGGAATCCAAAGAGGACCACACCAAGACACATCATAATTAAAATGCCAAGAGCAAAAGACAAAGAGAGAATCTTAAAAGCAGCAAGAGAAAAACAGTTAGCTACCTACAAGGGAGTACCCATACGACTGTCAGCTGATTTCTCAACAAAAACTATGCAAGCCAGAAGGGAGTGGCAAGAAATATTCAAAGTGATGAATAGCAAGAACCTACAACCAAGATGACTCTACCCAGCAAAGCTATCATTTAGAATTGAAGGTCAGATAAAGAGCTTCACAGATAAGGAAAAGCTCAAGGAGTTCATCACCACCAAACCAGTATTATATGAAATGCTGAAGGGTATTCTTTAAGAAGGGGAAGAAGAAGAAAAAGGTAAAGATGAAAATTATGAACAAAATGACAACAAAAATCAAGTGAATAAAAAATCTGATGAACAGAATAAACTGGTGAATATAATAGAATCAGGGGCATAGAAAGGGAGTAGACAGACAATTCTCAGGGGGAAGGGGGTGTGGGGGGGTGAGGGAAGAGACTGGCCAAAAATCTATGGACCAGGACAGTGGGGGAGTAAGGGCATGGGGTGGGGTGGGAACCAGGTGGAAGAGAGCTATGGGGGGAAAAAAGAGGAACAACTGTAATAATCTGAACAATAAAGATTAAAAAAAAAATAGAAGAAAATTTTTAGAACAAGAAAACCCGTGACAGATACCTTGAGGAAAAAGGCAACTTGCATGGAGGTCGGATCAGCAGATAAAAGGAGATAAGGAACATGTGGAGAGGTAATAATCACATAAACAATAGAAGAAAACTTTTAGGACTTAAGAAAGTCATGAGGTGTTGACTATCAAGGATGAAGAGAAAATCCTGCCAGCCAATTAGTACTGTGAGGACAAGGGCTTTCTGGGATAGCAGGAAGCTGGAAGCAAAGACACTGCTTAGGGACACCAGGCACTGACTTTCATTCATACACCAGAAAGCCCAATGTCTGCTTAACACATCACATGGGAATGTTAAACACAGATATTGTTCAAGTTCTTCTAGGGTCTGGGAAACTTAACTTTGTCATCTGTGTCTCTAGTATTTGAGTACCAGCCTTAGGGACTTTGCAGTAGTCTTTTTCCTTCTAGCCAGGGGTGGGCAAACTTTTTGACTCGAGGGCCACAATGGGTTCTTAAACTGGACCGGAGGGCCGGAACAAAAGCATGGATGGAGTGTTTGTGTGAACTAATATAAATTCAAAGTAAACATCATTACATAAAAGGGTACGGTCTTTTTTTTTTTTTTAGTTTTATTCATTTCAAACGGGCTGGATTTGGCCCACGGGCCGTAGTTTGCCCACGGCTGTCTAGCCTGTCTAAAACATTGCAGGTACCAATTTTTAAATGCCATATACACAAATTACTTTGATACAAATTAAAAATATAAAAAAGAGAATGTATTCATAGGTGAGGTAAATGCATGACCGTTGGACAAAAACATTACCTTTATTTATGAAATATATACTAGCTGTGTGTCTTTGGAGAAGTTACTTAACCTTTTTATGTTTGGGTTTCCTGAAAAGTAAATGGAAAAAAAAGTTAATAGCACTCATCCCAATTAGGCATAGCGATTAAATGAGATACTATATGTACCACACCTAGAACTTTGGTTCTCAATAAATAAGAGCAACGTTGCTGATGGGCGGCTGCTCTTCCACTGCTCCCAACAGAAAAAGAGCACTGTACATAGAACTTTAATTTTAAAATCAGATGACTTGAGTTCACATGTGGACTCTAAAACGTAAAAGTTTTATACCACACCATGGTGGTAACCCCTCTATGC
>NW_005871174.1:3035887-3143338 GCF_000147115.1 Myotis lucifugus | reverse complement strand
CTCTATGCTTATATTTTTCCATACCTAAAACAGGAATATGAACACCTACCCTGCTCAACATCTATCCATCTAGCTATCCACAAACATCAACTGAGTATCTACTATATTCCAAATATTGTGTAATGGCTGAAGCAGAAATATGAGTAAGATAGACTTCTACCCTAAGGAGCAATCTAGTGAACAATAAATACTCAAGAACCTTAGTTCCTTTCACCTGAGTATTTCTTAAGGTTCACTTTGCCTTAGGACAGTGGTTCTCAACCTTGGCTGCACATTAGAATCACCTGGGAATCTTTTTAAAATCCTGATTTCTGGGCCTCATCCTCCGGAAATTCTGTTTCTTTGTTATGGGGTGGGGCCACAACATTAGTAACAAAGAAACAGAATTTCCGGAGAATGAGGCCCAGAAATCAGGATTTTAAAAAGATTCCCAGGTGATTCTAATGTCCAGCCAAGGTTGAGAACCACTGCCTTAGGAGATGAAAAAAGGACAAGGGTCAAGCATGTGTTTTACTACAAGTACTATGATTTTTTTTTAAAAGGCAACACTAACATTGTCAGCAAATGTTGGGAAATAAAATTACTATATTTTTCTATTTTAAGAAAAATACTATCAAGCAGTTGGGTCATTGGGAAGTAAGGCCCTGCAGATGATATGGCATTCTTAGTAGTGAGGGGACCGGAGAAAAGCAGGCCCCCATTTCTGATGGGAGAAGATGAACCATCTTGGGGAGATTGAGCTTTGTTCATAGGCTGGACGGCGTAGTACACAACTTGCCTCTTAGAATGATCTTTTGAGACCCGAGTGCCCTTTGAATAAACAGCTCCACTGTCTGAGAGGAATCACTATTACATCCATCCCCTTTTAGAGCATCCTGTCTTGGCATGTAGGGGGGAGATTGTGGGAAGCACGTTCTTGTTATCTCTATGTCATCTCAAAAATAAAGACTTTATCCTAAAGCTTCTTATTAGGGTGCTTATTTTGATCATCTCATGTGAGTTGGCACTGGGACAATGTATTCAAATGTCAGTTTGCATTTAATAGCTATGACTTAAAATTGTATATTTAAACCTCACATAAATTATAATGGTATCTTAGCATATACCTGAAGCAATATTAAGTACATCAAGACATGAGGTATCTTTAGAAAGTATGTAACTATCCATTATTAAAAATTCATATCCAGAATATTTTCCTTTATTATATTAATACATTTATAGCTACACAATGTAAAACAATGATCTACATTATTTAAAATCATGTATTTGGCTCATAATTAAGTAGATTACAATTCACTTGGATGGTGGCTACAGACACACAAAGAATGATTCTGGCTTCTTTTGTGTATGTATAAAAAATATTCGAAAAACCAATATAACTTAACTAGAAATTAAACCAGAGCTAAGTAAAAATTATCCAGCAAAAAAGAATGCTAACATCTCTTGTTTTAAGTTTCAACTGGATAATAATTTTTTTTAAAATCTTTACATAAAAATTCTAATACCACCACCCACAAATCATAAAGTATAACAACAGATAGGATATTTTTTAGCTAATCACTTTTTTGACTCACAATAAAAACCTGTTGCTTATAGAAAATAAATTCAACAATTTATCCAAACATTGTTACATAAGAAGTTTTAAGAAACTGTAAATAATTCTTAATACTCTCATTTTGATTCTCCGACTTTTCAAGACTATGTTGTATTTCTTTCAAACATACTTCCTGATGTTGTGTTTTCTAAATAAAAAAAGAAATAGATAATCAATAATGACATTCATATCAAAGGATAGTCATAATATAACATTTATATATACAAAAACTGACTACATGAATTTTAATTTTTTTAAAAGAAAGACTCCTAACCATCTGATGTGTTTGTTAATAACTAATCTTAGAGCTCACTTTTCTTTAAAATAAAGAAAAAGTAAATGGGTGATATTTACTGTCATATATTTTTTGTACTACATATTCTTTTAGCCCCAAATTATTACACATTTAACATGATTAATTTAATAAGTGGGTTTTATTTAAAGCTGTCCTAATTTCTCACATCTAACATGACATTTTAATACTAGTCTTTGCCATTTTCTCTACCTAAAAATTCATATTTTATAACATAAAAATGATTCTTGCTGTCTTAAAAATGGACAGAATTCCAGCTTTGATAATACACTTTATTTTTAGAATCTTTCATAAATAAAATGAACTCTTATTATAGGTATTCTTTATTTAAAGTAAAAATTAAAAACATAATAAAGTTTTAAAATATTCAGTTGCATATAAATTTCCAAGATATCATTTAGCTCCCAACTAAAATGTAGACACCTTGACAAGAAAAATCTTTTATCTCCCTCCCATCCGGTGTTCAATAATACCTGACACCTCCTGAAACTGAGCAATGCTCAATGTCCCTCAGGTGAAGTAGGTGGGATGAAGAAATGTGCTAGCCTAGGCTATACAAAGTCACAGAAAGAATATAATGCATCTTTGTAGAACATCAATGTTACTTAACAATTTAGAGGAAAAAATACTAATACAACCACATATTGTGAGGCAGAATGCAAAATGTCCATATATTTTAGGATAAGACTCCAAAGTCACTTCAGGCTTCAGGAAGGTTGGCCTGAGTTAAGCTGCTGAAGACACCCTTAAGTCTGTGCACCCACTCTGCCCCCCACTGGAACACTTGGGCAAAAAAATCTATGAAAGTCTGTTACATAGGCAGGGCACTGTGGTAGACACCAGATACAATCAATTATGAGACAGGCTCTCTGGGTGTTTACGATTCGATTGGAGGTAAGGTTATGTATACAAAATAAATACTGAACTGCCCACTGAAAGGGACAGAATACATAAGCTCCCTTTTTAGCAATGTCTAAATCTATGCTTAGAATTCTAGATTTTTACTACTGTAAAATTTCTCAGGGTTAATAGAGCATCAAATATTAAATCTATTTATTTTGGCAGCTTTAGCCAAGTACTGGGAGCATTAAAGCAAAACCCATCTCATCTTAGTGTACTTATTTTATTTTTTCAGAAGCTTTAACTATACGAAGGACATGACATATTTACAATATCAGCAATTCTGATGGTGGATAAAAAAAAAAATTAGAAATAAAGGGAAGGCCTGTGCTAAATTCAAAGTGAAAAATGTTTTGTTCTGATTGAAATTGCCATGGAACTTTTGATGGCAATAAAATTAGACTAATATTACATGCCAAAAAGTCATTTAACTTTTGAACCTTTCAGGTTTTCAACTCTTTAGACACTTGGGAATGAAAAATTAATTTTCCCGGAGTCTCCAGCTCCTGGAAAAAAATTAAGTATCATTATTTTATATGTCATTGTTAAGCAGACAGTTTTCAAGTAATTTAGTCATGACTAGTGCTAGCTTTCATACTATCTTATGCCAGTTGGCTATTTCAGGAATATTTAGGAAAAAACATTAGAAGACTAATTAAACACAGACAATTTCATAATCTCATTTCATGGCTGAGTGGACCAAAGCAGCCATCTCCTATGCAGATATAACAATAGTGAATATTTACTTAATGCCAACCTATAACTTTCTAAGATAGAATATTCATTATTCAAGAAAAGTATCAAAGTCTAACTCATAATAATTAAATTGTGAAATGAAATGAAAAATTCATAACAGAAAGAAAGTAAGTAGAATATCTGTAACTTTCATTAAGCAGCTGTCATGCTAAAATAATGTGTACAGAAAGGACCCAATGACACCTCAGGGGGAAAGGTAACAGAAGCTATCAAGGATGAGGATAATAATTCTTTGGCATAACCCTACATTTTTAATTTGTGTGATTTATGGTTATTTGTAATGGTATCAATAAAGAAATGGCCCTGATTTCCCTCACTTTGTACTTTAACTGTTTAAGCAAACTAACATGGTAAGAATGTTAAATGCTAATTTATTTTTTATGAAAATACATAAGCTATACTAATACTTACACTGTTTATTTTGCAAACAAGTTGATTTTGTTCTTCATTTTTCTTTCTAAGTTCAGTTTCCAGATCTAATATTTTAATTTGTAAAGCCCTCTCTCTAGATGACATTTTCTCTATTTCTTCAGAAACCTGTAATTTTCATTAAAAAAGTAAAGTAACTAAATGTACTTTCTTTAAAGTATAAAGCCTTGACATAGTTACATTATACCTCTTTTTTGCAAGTAGATTATTAATTGGATGCTAGACAATTTAATTAGAAAGTGTTTAAAGTTGTTGTATGTTAAGGAACACATGTAGTATAGCATCTGAAAAATGGCTTAAGATACAAGAGGTATATGCATTTGCACTATTCTGTAACTTCAGTGCGTTTTCTCCCCAATACCATATTTTTATATCTTACTGAGACCAATCTCCGCTTTACAGTATTTATATTCACGGTGGTGTCTAGACTGGTGCTAGAATCTAGGAAGTTCTCATTAAATGCTTAGATGGATAGAATTGGGGGACGGCAGGTGATATATACACTTCATGCACAACAAAAGAGATTGAGTTTTCATTCATTCACTTTCCAAGTGGTCTGAATTTGAGTTCTCACATTTCTTTGACTGTTTATTTAGTAGAAAGTCTCACTTAGCTATGTTCTTCCAAGGACTCAGATATGTGGGAGCCCATTTGCAAAAAGGTAGGGTTGGAGCCACAATAATGTGAGTGGAGGCAGGGACTACTTAAGGAGCAAGGAACTAGTGGGAAGAACTATCCTCTAATCTAATTCCTATGGACTAAGTTCTAAGTTATTGTAAAGTGATTTACCAAGATGTCTTGTGCACAAATTCTGAGGGCAACTGTGACTGAGGCGTGCTGGCAGTTATGGGAAAAAGCTGTGGGAGAAAGAGCCCTCAGAACAAATGTCCATGTCCGTGACCATGTCCCGCAGTGTGGACAATGGTGACAGTGCAGTGACAGCATGCCTCATGAAGCAGGAACTAGAGACAGCCCCACAGTCCACTGCAGCGGAGGGAAAGGAAAGGGCACAGGCATCTCTGGGGACTCTGAACACTATGAGCAGGAATCTGAGGTCGTTAGCATTTCCAAAGTCCACTTAGGCTGAACCCAAAATAAAGTCACTTCTTGTTTTCCTCCTACAGGTTGGTGGTGCTGAGAAACCTGGGTTACAATTCTACCAATGGCAGTACATTTTATTACTTAGATTTTATTCAATGATGTGTCCTTCAATATCCATTTAAATTGGTTTCCCAGAGTTAAAAAAAAAAAGTATATGACACTTGAGATACAAGAGCCACATATCAAGGATATTGGATTTTATCTGACTCTTGTGGAACTGCCACTAACACACTTTGGAAAGACCATGGGTGGAAGAGAGTTTAGAGGGAATGATTCAGAATCCAGTGTTGGACAGGTTCAGTTTGAGATGCCTCTGTTAAGTGGAGATATCAAATAAGTAGAATGTCTGAGTCTAGATTTCAGGGGACAAAGAAGTCTGGAGTAGAGAGAGATATCTGAGAAACATCAAGGTATAGATCAGTGGTCGACAAACTGCGGCCCCTTGAGTGTGACTCTTCCACAAAATACAACGTGTGGGCGCGCATGTACAGTGCGATTGAAACTTCGTGGCCACACTCAAGGGGCCAAAGAGCCGCATGTGGCTTGTGAGCCGCAGTTTGCCGACCACTGGTATAGATGATCTCTTTTTTAGCATCATGCAATCCTATGAGGAAACTCATGACCCCCATTTTATCAATGAAGAAACTAAAGTTTAGGGAAGTACTTGTCCTGGGTCAGGGTATAATATACCAGAGACAGAATTCAAATACTGTTCCTGACGGACACCAGAGCCCACCTCATGTCTTTTCAAATCATTTTGTAAATTTACCTCTTCTTTGAGATCTTCCTGAATCATTTCTCCTCGCCCTCAGGTTGAACTACCTTGTACCCTCCCCCTCTACTGTAGCACCTACATGCTGGATGGCATGTTTGTTCACCTGTCATCTCCCTCCTGGACTATGAGTGTCCTGAGAGCTCAAGCCAGGTCTTATCCATCTTTGCATCTCAGGACTAGTAGAGACACACAGTGAGATACTTATCAAATGCCAACCAAATGAATTTAACTAGAATTTAATTCTTGCATGTATTTATGTATGCAACAATGTTTGCCCACAGAAAAGGGAGTTGAGCTTTACCGCTCACTTGATCCTGATCGAAAACAAAATGTTCAATAATTTGCACATATGTTCTGGTTTTATATATTTATTTATTTATTTATTAATGGGAGGGTAAAGGTGAGAGGAGGAGAATACTCCTTCAAAGTGTTTTCCATCTCTGCCCTTTACCTTGCCACATCATCATGATCTGGTAAAGAAATGGAACTCCCATTTGACCCTGTGATCCCACTACTAGGAATATATCCCAAGAAACCAGAAACACCTATCAGAAAGGATATATGTAACCAGATGTTCATAGCAGCACAATTCACCATAGCTAAGATCTGGAAACAGCCTAAATGCCCATCAGTAGATGAATGGATTAGAAAACTGTGGTACATCTACACGATGGAATACTATGCTGCTGTTAAAAAGAAGGAACTCCTACCATTTGCAACATCATGGATGGAACTGGAGAGCATTATGCTAAGTGAAACAAGCCAGTCAATGAAGGAAAAATACCACATGATCTCACTCATTCATGGATAATAAAGACCATTACAAACTTTTGAACAATAATAGATACAGAGGCAGAGCTGCCTCAAACTGATTGTCAAACTGCAGTGGGAAGGCCAGAGAGAGTTGGGGGGCAGGAGGGAGGGGAGTAAGAGATCAACCGAAGGACTTGTATGCATGCATATAAGCATAACTAATGGACATAAGACACTGGGGGGTAAGGGAGGGTAGGGGTTTGTCAAGGGCGGGGGGGAAAAAAAGGAGAATACTCCTTCAAAGTGTTTTCCATCTCTGCCCTTTACCCTGCCACATCATCATGATCTGGTAAAGAAACTCTGGTCCAGTGAGATATCTGTTTAGCTCCAAAAGGCAAAAGTAGGTAAAAAACAAAAATGTAATTGCTCTCTTCACCCTGTCATTAGGATAAAAACAATAACTAAATGTAGGTTTGGCAAGATGAGATATTGTCTGTTTAAAGAAGACTCTTTGGTAAACTAATTAAAAAGTTTCTAAATAAAGGCCATCTGTACCTTTTGTCTTCCTTCTTCTAAAGCAGCTTCCAGCTGTCTAGCCAATGCTGTATATTCTGCAGACTTCTCTTTAAACTTAAGATTGCTGTGCTTAAGACATTCTTCTTGGTTTTCCAGCTTCTTTTCAAGCTCTTTATTTTCTGCATCCATCTGTTCTAATTTTCTTTTTACAGAAAACATATATTTTAAAATTACAGTGTATAGAGAAAAATGCAACACCAATTATAAGTCAATTTAGTACTTACTGTTTAAGGTTTTCACACTTCAACTGAATAAGATAATTTTCCTCTTCCAGAGAAAGCTCTGTCAGAAGATTTTGATTTCCATCAAACTAAAAGAGAAAAATTTTTTCTTGGTTATTTTCTTTATAATAAATTTCTAAAAAAAATATTATTATTACTCCTACACAGAGAGACACCAAGAAATATGACATTGGTTAAGTTTTTAAAAGCTATGCTACCTTATAAAAAATCATCTACTTCAAATTTTTCTGAAAGATGGCTATTAAAACATTCTGAAAAAAAGTTTCATTGCAAAAGGTCATTTATTTTATTAAGTCAGTGTGAAGATTTTAAAAACTGTCGAATACTTAGAGTTACTCTTATAATTTTTGTTTCACTTAAATAGTGATTGATAATTGAATACCTGTGAACTATGAATAAAAAACATATTTGTGAAAAGCAAATTAAATTAACAAGGAAATCAATGAAAATACACTTGCCTACACCAAGACAGAATGTTCTTCCCAATGCTTAAAAAAGCTGTATTTAAATTGTTTCAGAAGCTTTGAAATAAATAAAAAAATTTTCATAATTTCAATTAGTAACTTAGGTTATCTACGTAATTTGACATTTCCTTAGAAATCTCTTATCAGGAATTTAAATTCAGCAACGTTTTGTTTGCATGTTTTAAAAAAAAGGATGCATTTCAAAATTAAAATCCAAACTACATTTGGAAGATAGGGAATCATTCCTAAAATTGTTTTGCAAATACGGAAAAATACTACCATCCTTGGACATGCTTCTTTGAAAAAAAAGTACTTAATTAAAAAATATATTTATTAAGTGCTTACTATATGTGCTAGGCATTGACTTAGAAGATGGCTATGTGGTGCTAATAGGGCATCCTTAATCCCTGCTCTAATGAAGTAAAAAAGTATATCCAAAAAAATTGGAAATAATCCAAGTAAACTTGATGTGCAATTCTAATTAAAATACACTCTAATTTTTGTGAGATAAATGACAATAATTAACCTTATCCTGACATCAAAAAATATGTATGTACTAGTAAACATAGCATTGCTCCTTCTCTTATGCTATTACCATGTCCTCAAATATCTAAATATAGATTTATATGAATAAACCAAACAAGCAATTAATTCTGTTTACAAATTTTTTACTATAAAAATACTAGCAGAATAGCTTGCAAAATAATAGTACTGTATCTGCATAAACTGGTATTTTATCAACTGATATAGATGGGAGTAAAATAAATCAATCCCTGACACGAGTGCCCTCAATTGGGGAAAGCATTCGTAAGCGCTTCTTTAACACAGGTAGCAAAGTGAGAATGACGGCTGGACACCTGGCCCTGAAGCTCCCTAATGGTGTGCGCCTGGTCCGCACACGTCTCCTTGTAGTGCTCCAGACTCTCCTGACACTCCCGAAGCCTCCGTTCCGCCGCCGTCAGGGAATCGCGGGTGTGCTCTAACTCCTTCAGATGAGACTCCATCTGGCCTCTCATCTGAGGTGCGGCATTAGGGAAATAAGCGTAAGATCACACAGCATTACTGCTTTCACTACCTTAAATACTAGATACGCTGATCACATAATATGTATTTTAGGAATAATGGTTTTAAACAAAAAGATTCCATCAAATAAATGTGAATTAACATTAAGTTAGACTCTGCTAAGTAAGAACATATAACTCAAAAGTGGGTTATACTTTAGTTTTCAAAAAGTTTGTTGAATAAATGAATATAGTAATATGAGTGTAGAGGGAGAATGTTTAACCTCCTTGGGAAAAGAATCCTTTGAATCCTGTCATTTATGTACTGATAAAGCTGGCATGGTAGCTTTCTAGCCCTCAATCTAAAGTAACTGTCACTTTTTGTCATTCCATCTTCTAATTCAGATATTTCAATTAGAGTAGCCTTGCTGCACTCATCTTAGTCCAAATCGGTGGGCTTTACTGTGTATTATTTTAAGATAGCTAAAATCATCAATCCTCAGTAGACTATTTGATCATTAATGGTACTATGAAGTAAATCTCTCTAATTTTATCTATGTTAATCTCTTTGGCTACTGCAGTTCCTTACAGTAGCACTTTTATAGAGTTATGACAAGAAGCAACCCTAAGATATGGTTGTACTGTTAATTAAGAAAAAAATAACCATTTAGGATGTTCATAGGGAGGAAAAGCAAGCACCACCTCTTTCCCTGACACAGGGACCACCTAGAACTACTATGCAACATCTGGCATTCTTAATCACAAAGGGTAAAACTAGAACAAAGCACACCTTCCAAACATCTAAGAGCCCATGAGAAAACCAGGAGACTTAAACAGTGGAAAAATAAAAGGAAGAATTTCACTTAAAAACAAAGAATTTTCTGGTTTAATACAAACAAGAAATCACTGTGACCTCACAGTATCTGAAAAACTCAGCTCCTGCTCCATCTGCCTTTTGAACAGGGTTTGTAAATGGGCTTTTATTTACAGGGCTGCCTAGCAAAACAGAAGACACTTGCATTGGTAAGTCTCATGAGAAAAGGAGACCAAGATATATGAAATGATTTTTTCTCTAAGGTGCTAAAAATAGGAAGAGTAATTCTAGGAAAGTAGTAAACTGCACATTTGGTGGGTTATCTATCTCTGTCTAAACAGCAGAATGCCTGAGCTGGCTGAACTCTCACACTGATTCCTCACTTGAACTTCTCAGTCCCA
Source organism: Myotis lucifugus (assembly GCF_000147115.1). NCBI lineage: Eukaryota > Metazoa > Chordata > Mammalia > Chiroptera > Vespertilionidae > Myotis > Myotis lucifugus. Next base: position 3,133,219 of record NW_005871174.1, on the reverse strand, counting down.
ACATATGGAGAAAATCCAGAAACAGAGACCATGTTACACTCAGTTGGAACTGAACAGTAACATCCCATGACCTCTCCAGCCAGGAGCTAGCGTCCCATGGCTTTCACTGCTGCTTTACCAAAAAACTTAAAAAGACCCAAAAAGGGATGTGGTTTCATTTAAAAATTTAAAAATATTCACAAAAACATCATAACTTGCCAACATTGGCCTTCCTCTCATTCTGTTGCAATAGGGTGAAAAAAAGGAAATGATGTGGGTTTTTTTCTATGATATCATTTTTCTTCCAACAAAGCATTTGGCAGAGAATATTTACTTTGCTTTTTTAGACACAAAAGATTTACTGTCAGAAAAACAGGTGAGATTAAAAATAAGAGGTACTCAAGTTTGCATACTTATGGTTGATGAAGCTCAGTGATAACCATTTATTTAGCTAGTTAAGTCTGCCGTTGAGTAAAAATAATTAAATGTTTATGTGATCTTCCAAATATTAAAGAAAAAGTGAAAAAACATTCATAAAAACAAACACCATTTCAAGCCTGGAAGAAACATTATTTCCTCAGAAAGTAAACTCCTACAGAGACTGAGAACAGATAATTCCTAGGTCTAAAATAGAGAAAATAACCACAGTGAAAGATATTTGTATAATATTTATAAAGTCTAAAACATAAATATTACTTTATTATTTAAAATGTCAAACTTACCTTCTCTAATTTTTTATTTTTGTTTTTTGTTATAAGGTTATTTTCACTTAGCAAATTTTCACATCTGCTTTTCACCATTTCAGCTGCTTCTTGCAATTTTTGTACCTGATAATAGAATATTATTAGAGTAACATCTATTATTTTATTATTAGAGCCATAATATGAAATTAAAAGCTAAAAGTTTGAATTTTCAATTTTAAACAAATCATTATTTCCCTGTTAATATCTCAGTAGGTTTATCTAATGTTACTCCTTCTTTAAATATAGGAATCACTCAGTGCTCTCCTCTAATTCACAATCCTTTCATGATTTACCTGTCTTTTCCCATCAATACTTCTAGACTCTTCACTTGAGCTCTGAATATTAGAGAGATCTTCACTTGCAGGTCAATGTCACTTTAAAGAACCAGCCTCTGGTTCAAACTAGCTCCCATACCAATTATTTTACCCTCCAAATCAAAACCTGCTAAAAACAATAGCTGACTGAGCACTTTGTGCAAGGCCCAGAGCCTAGAGTAAGGTAACTCACCCATGATATTCCTACAAAGGAATTAAACCCAAACAACCAGTTGGGATGACATTCTTAGTAACATGTGCCACCAACCATCATAGGCTCCATTTCTACCTCTGGCTTGGATGACTCACTGGATATCTCAACTCCATTTTCCCATCTAAGCCATCCAGATGCAGCCCCTTCCTACTTACCTACACTATGCCCCCCTTACGCTTTTATTTTTAGCTCATTACTCTTTAATTCAAATGTTCTCTTCCCATAAAATCAAACTCTCTATTGACTATTGTTACCCATTATTCACAGACCTGCATAAATCCCATCTTTCTCATGAAGTTTTTCTTGGATACCACATTTCCCAAACCTACGATTTTCTGTAATTTACGATTCAGCACATGCTCTACTCCATATATATTGTCATATGTACTTTTCAGGCATTTCACAGGAGTAAGTCTGAATGAAACTTTGTTTATTGGGAAAAAGGGAGTCTTGGGCTTTAATGACCCTAGAAAGGAGTCATATTCCAAATCAAAACCATTAAATATACAAGATGACAAATATAAACAAGATTAACAAGATTATACATGAGGTTTACATTACATCTATGTAATTAATTTTAGATCTACTTTTAAGAATATCCAACACATACATAGACAATGAATGTTTAAATCAGGAATCAGCAAAGTCATCTATTAATACAAATATTTGGGATCTTAAGAAACACTTGGGACATATCATGTTCTATCACAAACAATAGCTCCTCCTTTCTTCAGTTCTGTTTATGTAGATCATAAACAAATGCAGTACTTTAAATTGTCTACCCACAAACATTAAAATAATTTCAGTGGTCACCTGAGTTTTATACATTTCAATAAGGTTTTTCTGTTGTTTTTCTACTTCTTGCAATTCTGAGAGTTCATTTTCAACGGAAACAACCTCGTCCTTCAAAGCAGCAAATGAAGTCTAACAAGAAATATATAAATAGGAATTATAAATTATTAAAATTAATTTGTCCTCCAATGCTATAGGATTATAAAAACATAACTCATTTATCAATGAAGTTAATAAAATAATTATTTTTGATTGAATATAATTACCATCTAAAAATTCGTAAGTTTATAAAAGTTAGTAAAACTTATAAACAACTTTAAAAGATTTTTTCAAGACATATTTTTAAAACTTTTAAAATTTACTGACAAAAAAGACTTGGAAAATAGACCAGGTTCCTAGATGGGAAGACACATACCAGTTTTTTCCAAATCAATAAAACTTTAATACAATTTCAAACAAAAGTATAACAATTGGGAGAAGGGAAATAAGACAAAATTAATTTAAAATTCATATAGAAAAATAAATAGGAAAGACTAATGAAATTTTGAAAGAAATACTAAATGGAAAAATCTCAGTACTTATTAGATATTAAAATATATAAAGAACTAATATTAAGATGCTAAATAAGAAATATAGAGGTTGATTGAACAGAAAAATGCACTAAAATTATATTTAGTACATGACAAAAATTGGATTTTTAAATCAATGGGGAAAATATGGATCAGTAAATAACAGTAGTATATAATTGTTTAACTATTAGAATAGATTACTTACCTCCATGCAATACTATTTATTTTATTTTTTTTCCCAACACTATTTTTTATATGTACTAAAAATAAAAAACTGCACTGGCCAGTATGACTCAGTTGGTTGGAACACTGACCCATAAACCGAAATGTTTAGGGTTCGATCTTTGGTCAGGGCACATATCCAGGTTGCAGGTTCCTCCCAGTTGAGGCTTGTGCAGGAGGTAACGTATCAGTGTTTTTCACATCGATGTTTCTCTCTCTCTCTCTCTCTCTCTCTCTCTCTCTCTCTCTCTCTCTCTCAAATCAATAAAAACATATCCTTGAGAAACCAAGATGGAGGCATAAGTAAACACCGGAAATTGCTGCCTCACACAACCACTTCAAAAATACAACTAAAAGACAAAACGGACATCATCCAGAACCACAGGAAGGCTGGCCATGTGGAAATTCTACAACTAGAAGGAAAGAGAAAAGCACACTGAGACTCAGAGGAGGTGCGGAAGTAAAGTGCAGAGGTATGGAGGTGAAGGTGGAAAGGGCTGGCAACTGAGGATGCGGTTGTCTTTTTCAATCGGGAGGGAGACACAAGCTCCCGATTGCTCTGAATGCCAGTTCCGGGCCAGTCTCTGGGGACCCAGACTCATACGGGGAGAAACTGGACTGTGGCTTTCTCTCAGAGGAGCTTGCAGCAATTACCTCGGAATAGTGAGACCCGGGGCCTCTTAGGGCAGGGCTGGGGATCAGCCATAGCTGTTTGCCCCACCCTGTTGAGTCCCTGAGACCCCATACCACCCAAGTTGTGTGCAGAGGCTTTTGCATATGAATGCCCTGTTCCCTTTGCAATCCAAAATTACCTAACTAACTGCAGCTGGGTCAGACAGACCCAGAACATCCAAAAGAAGGCCCAAGGCCCCACAGCAGCTTGCATTGCTTCACAGCTGGGCCTCATCTGGGCACCTCCAAACCCCAAACAAAGAAGAGGAATCTGCAGATCTCTCCATAGCTCCTGCTGGGTAGCCTCAGGCAGAGGCTAAATTAGCACCTCCTTAGAGATCCAAGAGCCAGTATACCCAGTGGTCAGACTGGACCATCCAGATTACAACTCTTCAAATCCATAAGGGACACACTCAGGGGGCAGACTCAGTGAGCATCAAAGCCCCACTGAAGCAAGTCTTGCCCCAGAAGGGTGTCTCCAGCACAGAAATTCTCCCACCATAACCACAGCTGATTCTCACAGCCAATTGGCCTGGAGGTCAATTCCTCCCAGTGATATCTACAACAATCAAGGCTTAACTACAACAAGACTGTGCACAAAGCCCACAAAGGGGTGTACCAAGAGTGTCCACCTCAGGTAACTGGGGAGGCTGAGCCACTGGGCACCCAGCACAGAAAACCACTCTATCAACACAGGAAAGCATAAAAAATGCAGAGACAAAGAAAGAGGTCACAAATGACAGAAATGGAGGAAAGCAAACTACTGCATATAGAGTTCAAAACCTTGGTTATAAGGTTTTTCAAGAATTTTCTAGAAACTGCCGATAAATTTAGTGAGATCCTCCATAAATCTAGTGAGACCCTCGAGGATATGAAAAAGGACCAACTAGAAATTAAGCATACACTGACTGAAATAAAGAATATTATACAGAGATCCAACAGCAGACTAGAGGATCGCAAGAATCAAGTCAAAGATTTGAAATACGAAGAAGCAAAAAACGCCCAACAGGAAAAACAAAAAGAAAAAAGAATCCAAAAATATGAAGATAGTGTAAGGAGCCTCTGGGACAACTTTAAGCGTACCAACATCCGAATTATAGGGGTGCCAGAAGAAGAAAGAGAGCAAGATATTGAAAACCTATTTGAAGAAATAATGATAGAAAACTTCCTCTACTTGGTGAAAGAAATAGACTTACAAGTCCAGGAAGCGCAAAGAACCCCAAACAAAAGGAATCCAAAGAGGACCACACCAAGACACATCATAATTAAAATGCCAAGAGCAAAAGACAAAGAGAGAATCTTAAAAGCAGCAAGAGAAAAACAGTTTGTTACCTACAAGGGAGTACCCATACGGCTGTCAGCTGATTTCTCAATAGGAACTATGCAGGCCAGAAGGGAGTGGCAAGAAATATTCAAAGTGATGAATAGCAAGAACCTACAACCAAGATTACTTTACCCGGCAAAGCTATCATTCAGAATTGAAGGTCAGATAAAGAGCTTCACAGATAAGAAAAAGCTAAAGGAGTTCATCACCACCAAACCAGTATTATATGAAATGCTGAAAGGTATCCTTTAAGAAGAGGAAGAAGAAGAAAAAGGTAAAGATACAAATTAATTATGAACAACAAATACGTATCAACAAGTGAATCTAAAAATCAAGTGAATAAATAATTTGATGAACAGAATAAACTGGTGAATATAATAGAATCAGGGGCATAGAAAGGGAGTGGACTGACCATTCTCAGGGGAGCAGGGGTGTGGGGGGTGCGGGAAGAGACTGGACAAAAATCATACACCTATGAATGAGGACAGTGGGGGGGGGGGTGTAAGGGCAGAGGGTGGGGTGGGAACCGGGTGGAGGGGAGCTATGGGGGGAAAAAAGAGGAACAACTGTAATAATCTGAATTAAGATTTAATTAAAAAAACAAAAACATATCCTTGGGTGAGGATTAAAAACAAAAACAAAAAAACCCACAAAGCTATAAAAATTTTCACAAAAGATGTTATTGAATCTAAGATAGCAAAACCCCATTAAACATAAAATGAAAAAACAGTATCAAAAACTTTAAGGATCTGAGATTTTACCCTCCAAGTTAACTTGTGCTATTTTACAAGTCAACCTAGCACAGTTTCATAGATGCCAGCAAAAAGCATGAGATTCCTAGAGACACAGGACTTTATTACTCCCAGCAATAGCAGTGGCCATATATCAGCATTTGTATTAGTTTCCTAAGCCCCAGTTCCTACAGGGCAACATAAAGAAGGCTGGATGACACTTGTACATATAGTGGAATGCATTACAGAGAAGCAATGCTGAATTTAGGGAACTCAAATCTCTTATAACAGGCAGCCATCATGCCTGCCCTTTGGTAGAAGGAAATAATGCTATCTTCCAAGCATTTGCAAGCAAGCATTGCTATTTTTCTCTATACAAACTGAATGCTTACTGCAGGGTCAACGAAAGCAGCAAAGAGAAGAGTTAGGAAGTCAGTGTAGCAACCAGATGATGGTGGCTTGAACCAGGATAATGGCAGTAGTGCTGGAAAGAAGTGGTCAAATTCTGGGTGTGTATGAAGTAGATTTGCTGACATACTGGAAGCACATGTGAGAGAAAGGAGTGAAGGAGGACACTAAGTAATACAAAGTATGATTGGCATTAACTGAGATAAGGAAAGAGTAGAGGAACTATTTTGAGGAATGCAGGAGGTCTGTTTTGGACATAACTTTGAAATACCTGTTAAACATCCTAGTGGAGATTTCAAGTAGGCAGTAGAATACATGTTCGGAATTTAGGGTCAAGGTCTAGGCTAGGGACATAAATCGGAAGCCTTAGGATATAGATGGTATTTAAAGACCCAACACTAGATGAGATCACCTATCAAATCTGGAGAAATTTGTTTTAAAATTGCCTAATATTACCAGAAATATTGATTTTATCCAAACCTCTGTTTCCAGGCACAATTCTGCACATAAATCTGATCTGTGTTGAGCAGTACCAAATCCCAAATTTTAATCTGGATTGTATTACTCTCTTTGAAAGGTAACTCTAACACTGTGATACAGGGTGGCATCCGTTCAGATCATCAAAGGATAAGGTCAGTTGAACTTACGTTGAACTTCTGAGAAAATAGTATGTTTTTAAATAGAAAGAAAGAATAATAGACATTACATGTTGAAATGGGGCAATCTCTAGAACAGCGGTTCTCAATCTGTGGGTGGCGACCCCTTTGGCGGTTGAACGACCCTTTCACAGGGGTCGCCAAAGACCATCCTGCATATCAGATATTTACATTACGATTCATAACAGTAGCAACATTACAGTTATGAAGTAGCAATGAAAATAATTTTATGGTTGGGTCACAACATGAGGAACTGTATTTAAAGGGCCAGAAGGTTAGAACCACTGCTCTAGAAGGATTGACATGAAACTGTGAGCAGTGGTTATCTCCCGGGGGGGTCGGTGGGGGGGGGGGGATTTAGTACTGTCTATGTTTCTGTATTGTCTGAATTTTTACAATGAAGCATGTGTTGCTTTTATAATCAGAAAATGTAAGAAAGATATTTCTATATTGAACAAAACTAAATAAAAGGAACAGTTATGAATGATTTTCACAAGCAAAAATACATACATACATACATACATACATACATAAAATTACCTAATACTGAAAAAAGTATAGGGACCCATTTATGGCTGATAATTTAGAAAAGTAAACCAACATTAAAAATGGGCCTCCCTTTGACCACGTAATTCCAATTCTAGAAATTTATCCTAAGAAAATAGATATATTAAAAGACTGAAACTTTTAAAATTTATAACCACAAAAAAAATGGAAGTAGTCCAAAATCCCAAAAATTATATATATGCTAAAATAGTAACTTTAGTTATATTGTTCTGAGGTTACAGGTGATTTTAAATGTTTTCCTTTTGTGCTTTTCTGTTTTTCCAACTTTCTGTAATAAATAAATAGAACTGTATAACCCTCTAAATAAACTTGTGTTCTTTTTTATAGAGGAGTTCACTGGGCTTGGAAGCATTAGAAACTTTAAAATATAAAATTATCCTAAAGTAATTAAAAATAATAAAACATGACTTTTAGGCAATTATACATTATAAATAACATATACCAAACATACCTGGATTTTCTTAAGTAAAATTCAAAGACTAATGCATTAAAAATACATGTTTCTGCATTATTGATAAAATATGATATAAACTTCAACTCAATGACTTTATACCTATGTAATACAAAATAGAATTCCCATGTAATTAAAAACTAGATTTATAATTAATGAAATATTCATCTAGTCCTTTATCTCCAAAAAATATCAAGGAAATTAAGAAAATAAACATAATAAATAAAATTTCCTGTTCCTGGATGAAACATTTAAAGCATTTCTTCAATAAATATTCATTGATAGGTAAGTATATGCCACACCTTCCCTGGGCATCCTATGCTGACAAAGATAAGAGTTTATAAGGAGAGATTTCTAAAAATTCTAAGCTGACCTTTAAAGGAAAAGTTAGATTTAGATACTGAAAAAAAATAGAATTCCAAACTTTAAGGCTAATTAAACTATAGGAAAAGATACAGAAAACCTTGAACAAATTGCAGGCTATAATAAATATTCAAATTTGGCTAGAGCTAAGGAGAACCAGTATACTACATCCCCTAGTTTCCTTTGCAGCTATGTGGGACCATATGTCTAAATAAGTAGAAAAGTAGAGTGACATGTTGCTTGAAACTTGACTACATGGCAGGAGCTCCAGTAACCATTTTAACCATGAAGGATGAGCTCCACAACCTTGGAATGGCAGAGTAGTAATACCTAACAGAGGCTGGGTTATCTGATGCCATATCAGCTTTGAACTGCCAACACTGGCCTAGTTTTACATAAACAGATTCTTTTCTGTTTTCTACTTACTGTCCTCCAAAAATAACATTATGAAATTGAAAATTATACCATCATTTTTAGTCAAGTCTCATCTGGTTACATGTATCTCTGATTGAGAACTCAAACTATCTTTTTTCTAAGAAAACATAAAAGCTTCTTCCTCATCTATTCTCTGGTACACATACAAACCAATCACCCCTTGGATTTGATTAAGTTGGAAAATTCTTTCTGGTTATGAAGCAGCCAAGAACATACTTTCTGGTTTCAAACAGACCACGGCAGAGGTTATATCATATCGTAACCATGACACCTAGAAATAAGCTTATGCATTAAAGTTCATGTAATTTTGAACGGTTCACTTAACTGCTAAAATTGTAGAATAAGTAAATTTTTTAGGTTGAGACAAAGAGACAGTCATTCAACTTCTGAAATCTTGTTTAATACTGCTAAGAACAATTTTAACATGTACCTTTGTATACAACTATAAAACTCAATACCTATGTACAAATGTGTGTGTATAAATATGTATAATCAGATATGCAGATAGATGTAAATTTTTAGAAGTTTCTTATTATAATACACTTTAATACTCTGAGAAACATAAAGGACAAAATGATATAACAGCATTATTCTAAATATACTGTTATTTTAAGTGACTTGTACTAAGTAGACTAAGTTGTCATCACACAAAACACATACAAACACACAGTACCTTTAATCTTGTATTCTCAAGATTCAGAGTTTCACTTTCATGTTCAAGAGAGTGAAGTTTTCTAAGAATTTCTTCACATGAATTTTTCCCCTGGTCCTCCATTTTCTTCAGGTCTTCCAAAAGATTATTGATTTGCCTTTATAAAATAAATTATATATTTTATAAAAGTTATTAAAATTTCAAAGAATACATTTTAAGTGTTTCTGAAATTATTTTGGTAGGGTTCACTGTTTCAAAAATTAATAGAAGACATAGAACAAGGGAAATAGGAAGCATTCATCTATATAAAGCTACGACTAAGTAACCTTGAAAATACCAATGAAAAATTATACAACATTCTCTTTGCTATTCAATAAAACAACTAAATTGTCATCCAGAGATATGTCTCTCTCTCTCATTCACACACATACCATTTCAGGACAAGATTAAATAAAAGGATCAAGTGAGGCGATAACTAATCTTTAGAAGCAAGTTATATATGATAGTTTTCAATGATAATACTGAAGAGAATATATAGAAAATAAGACACTTAAAAGCAAATATTCAGGGTTTATTTTCTTACTTTTTCATTGTTTCGATCTGAACTTCCAATTCGGTTTTTTCTATTACAATTTTCTCATAATGACTTTTCCAGGCATTGGAAGCTGAAATTGCTTCAGACAACTTGGCTTCCTAAAAAATACATAAAGTACTCATCTTGTAATTTAATAACACTCTGGTTTTGTACAGGGCCCTAAACACAAATATGTTATAAACAAGGAAAAATCCTATAAAGCATGGAACTATTCTTATAGGAAATTGCAGTATACAACTCTGTATACAGGAAAAAGTAATATCTTTATGTAACTATTATTTTATATGCACGTAGTGGCAGTTCTAACTTAACATTTTAAGGATGTTGCTGAAACTATTTTCAAACAATGTTTCCTAACTAATGAAGATATCTATTTACTGTAGTTTTCATTTTGCATTCTATATACAGAAGACATCAACAACCACATAAACATCAGAGGAGAAAGAAACTATCTGTAATTCCATAATTCCACAGCATTTAATAATGCAGCCTTATTTTATAATGATGCCAAGCTGTTTTGTAGAGGTCACCCCACTGGCCTTCAAACACTGTTACTGTCAGCAAAGAGATGAAAGCGGTAGTGGTGGCTTATCCACTTTGAATGTGAGCTCCCAAAGGTAGAGATTTTTGTTTTATTCATTACTAGGGCCTTGAATAGTGCCTGGCATAAAACAGATTCTTAATGTCAAATGAATCCACTCTTTACAAATCCAGTAAACTGGATAGCCATTGTACCCCATCTACATTCTATAGAAAATCAAATTCACTGGAATGACAACAATGCCAACAATCACTAATCAGAAGACCCAGAAGTAGTCCCTCCTTAGTCGCAGGGGATCCGTTCCAAGACCCTGAATGAATGCCTGAAACCACAGATAGTACCGAACCCTACATATACTATGTTTTTCCTAACATACCTATCTCTGATAAAGTATAATTTATAAATTAGGCACAGTAAGAGATTAACAACAACTAATAATAAAACAGAAAAATAACAATATCCTATAAAATAAAAGGGTAATATGCAAATCAACCAAACGGTGGAACGACCAGTCTCTATGATGTGCACTGACCACCAGGGGGCAGACACTCAACACAGGAGCTGCCCCCAGGCCGCAGGACCTGATCACCCGATGGGGAATGGGGAACTGAGAATATGTGGTGGTGAACACGGGCCAGAAGCCAGGAAGGATGGCCCTGATCGCAGGCCAGGCCTAGGGACTGTACCTGTGCACGAATTTCGTACACTGGGCCTGTAGTACTGTAATAAAAGTTATGTGAATGTGGTCTCTCTCTCAAAATATCTTATTGGACCATACTCACTCATCCTTCTTGTGATGATGGGAGATAATAAAATGCCTTATTAAGTTGAGAATTTCACCTTTTCTCTTAAAGGAAGCACTTTATGGTTTCTCTTTGGATTACCAGAATTGCTAGCATCACTCCTCTTATACTTAGGGATCATTATTAAGTAAAATAAGGGTTACTTGAACACAAGCACTGTGATACCATAATAGTCAATCCAATAACCGGGGCTAAATAAGTGACTAAAAGGCAGGGAGTGTATACAGTGTGGATATGCTGGACAAAGGGATGATTCATAACCCAGGTGAGACAAAGCTGGACAGCACAAGATTTCAGAACGGCAAGCAATTTAAAATTTATGAACTGTTTATTTCTGGAATTTTCCATTTAATATTTACAGACCACAGTTGACTAAGGGTAACAAACTGTGGAAAGTGAATCAACAGATAAGAGGGGGACTACTATAGTAATGGTAATAGTTAACACTTATTGGGTGCTTGCGCCTTTCCTTCCATCATTCATCCGATCACTGAATAAATACTTACTGAGCATCTACTGTGCACAAGACATTTTTGTTTATATTTGTAGTCACATTTTTGCTATATTAAAGCAGAGTATTCTGTTTTCAAATTCTATGTAAATGAATCTTAATATGCACTGTGAAGTGTAAGTTGGGTAATTATGTTATATTATAAATAAAGATACTTAAAAATTTTACCTATAAAATAAATGCTATGAAAAATTTAAGACATGATATGATTAATTGATGTGGGACTACTTTAAAAAGAGTAGTCAAGGAAGGTTCCTCTGAAAAGATGTCAATTTAAAAGATACCTGAATAATGCTGCAACAGCAAACAAAACAGTGAAACAAACCAACTCCACACATTAGAGGGGTAGAAAGGAGGCTAATATTGCAAATTACAGTATGGCCATACACTGTGTTTTGACATATATTTTCTCATTGTTTTCCTCCCTATAATCATATGATAGGCAGAATTATTATTCCCTATTTTATAGATAAGAAAAGTAAAGACTAGAGAGATTAAGTACCTTACCCAAAGTCACAAGGTTAACAAGCAGAGGAGATTTCCTATACTATTATCTGGGGTCTGGGTGATATGATGCTTTTTAAATAGGAAATCCCAAGAATGTTAATGAATTCATTGGTTTGATTTTTATCACTCAAGAATATTTTCAGGCTTTTAACTAGGTCTACAATCATCTAGATTTTGAACCTAGTCTTCAACTCTTTTAACTAGTTAAAGTCTTCTGACTGTAGGTAGGTTAACTATTAGTCTTAAAATGTTAATACTTGAGTTTATAAAATGTTGTTTTGTTTACATAAGTGTTTGTGCAAGTCTGTTTTCATTTCGAAAAACCTCTAACAATTCTGTAAGTCTTAACATAAGGTTCTAAGAGGTGGGACACCAATGAGACATTAAAAAGTAAATATTTTATTAATTGGTATCTGAGTAAATATAATAATTTGTTAAAAACAACAAAGCACTGAGTACATTTGCAACTTTGTACTACATGCAAAGATAACTTTCACATGGTGTGTTTACGTCAGAGAATGGTTTTAAATGCATTACAGAGTTTAAATGAATTACTGAATAAAGACATGTGGTCAAATAACATAAATCAGCATTTCCCAAACTGGTGTTCCTCAGAAGTAGTTCCAAGAGTTGTTTTGTGGGTAAAAGAAGAGTTCTGCGGTTAAATAAGTGGTGGGAAATTCTGAGTTCAATACCCTTCATTCCACTGCTTCACCCTTACTGAAGTCTTCTCAGGGCCTCTAATATGCTAATGTGCACTGTAAGTTTCCAAAGGGAAATATGTATGAAATGTTACCCTTAGTTGGCCATAGAAGCTTTGGGACACACTTAACATAGCCTTTAAGTTCCCAAGGAAATGCTGATATAGTTCCATATGTAAATTTGACATTTTATGTAATCTTTCAAGAGAAAGACTACAGCAAAAAACTATGAGTAGAGTTTTTCTAGTATCAGTAACCTTAAGAGAAGAATAAAATTATTATATTAAGCATCATGACATTAACTGCATAAACTAAGTACATAAAATAGTTCAGTAAGAATCTATATACTAACCTGGTTTCTAATCTGGGAAGTGAGGTTTTCAATGTCTCCAGTAAAATGTTCAAGCCTTTGTTTGTATATTTTAGATGCCTTTTTCAGGGCCATAGCTTTTTGCCTACTTGATTCTTTCATTGCTGCTGTCTCATGCTTATTCTTTTTCAATTGCAAGTTCCATTGGGCTATCTTGGTCTCTAAGCTCTAAAAAAATATTAGCAACAATTAAACTTTTAGAACTCCAATGTTTATGTAAACATTGCAATAGTATGTAAATAATCTTCCACATGAGATTATTAAAGGATTCATCACACGATTAATAAAAAACAAAACAGTGAAGATAGATGATTTCACCAGTGTTTATCTCTAACCAGTTATAGAATGCAAATTTAAAATACATACTCTACATAAAACAAATGCTACTCTCACTATGGATAATAATATTGCTGATTATAGTACAAACACTAACTTCCTTGAAACTGTTGTGATTAACTACAACTTCACATCTAGACTATTACACATAGCACCAGTTATCTTGAATTTAAAAAAAAAGAACAATAGTTAAGCTAGAGACAACTCAAACAATAGGTATACAAAGCTCAAAGGAATTGGTAGTTCACCAAAAATATGATAAAAATCTATAGATCATGAAGGGTATGGATGAGATAAACATACAGGTATTTACCAAACTTCAATTTAGTAGAATTAAGGGGCATGCCTTGACATTTAAAAGAGTTCATCAAGGACAATAGAAGTTCTGCTTTACCCAATGAGTAGTAGTGGAAGTTATTCTTCTAAGACTGAATGAGGTTACATAAAGGAATGACTACCAGTTCTGAAACGTGAGGGTAAAGAGACGTCTGAAGGCATGTTTCAGTCTATTGAGTTTGATGGTATTAAACAGCATGACTGTTTTCTTGACATATCTCTTGACAACATAAGGAGAGAGGCTACTAGGCTGGGTTAATGATGAATATAATTTAGTGTGACTACTCTCATGTTTTTTCCCCAAAATTATTTTAAGAGTTTGTATTTAAAGTATTTGAGTACTAAGTATCTAAGAATTTAAAGACTTAAGATTTTAATGCTTTTATATATTTTCAGAAAGTTGTGTAGTACTGAAAAGAATTTAGCCTCAATGAGACAATCATTTTAATTTTTTAAAAAGCAAAGAAGTCACAGTAGAAAATGGGGCTTTACTACTTAACTCTATGACCAATAACTAACTGCTTTATAACTTCTACTAAAATTGAGATCTTAAATAAGATTTAAAAACTTGATTTCTTTGAAGAGTGACTAGGTAGATAGGAGAAGCAAAATATTCTTAAGCTGTCTTTAAAAATCTATCTTAAACTAAAAATCCCAGGGAATGTTTTAATAAGTAGTTGGGTGGGAACAAATAAGAGCAGTACGGTGTCTACTTAAGAGAAACAAAGACCCCACAGGAAATACAGCTGTCATTCCTCTATGAGACCACAGGATGTCATCATCACACCATGAATAATTGCTATACTATTAACCTTTTAAAACACCAAAGGTGAAGCACATTTTCTTTTAACAAGGTTCCAGTCAAAACTTTCTCACTAGATGTATCAAATCCCACACTTAAGCACTAGGAGTATAACGAAACTATTGAATTACTTTTAGTTTCAGAAAAAATAACCCTCACAGTCATTTGCCAAATAAATAGACACATATTTAAAATCAACTATTTGCCTTTTCACAATTCCAAAGAACTATTAACACTGCATATTATAAAGATAATTATTCTCTGTCTCTTCCAAAATGTGAAAATATTCTAATAAAGATCTAGAAAAAAATTAGTTCAAAGAATCTTTGGGGTATTTCTCAGAGAATTATAATGTAACTTATATTATTAAAAGGTCCAATATAATGAATTGCGTCAACAATACTAAAAAAACCTGAGATTTATGTTGCCAAACTGAGTTCATTTAGAGTTGTTACTCTAAAATAAGAACTTGTTAAACCTAAATCAAAGAAATGAATTCTGACCTGCAATTACTTCTTAATGCCTTAAATTCCAAAAGTGTGTGGAAGATGGAATGTAGAAAAATCAGTAACCAAATGCAACTTCTTTTAATCATTTATAAACAGTTTAATTTTTAAAAAGTAAATTGAACTTCAAATATTGGACAGGAGGCTGTCCTTGCAAAATCTTAGGAGTTTGGCCTTCCATTTTTTCCTCAAATGATCAGGAATATAAAAAGTAACTGTTAACTTCTTAAAATCACTTAATAGTTCGTTTCTGAATTGAAGAAAATAATTTCAAAAACTTCCCCAACTGCTGTTTGAGGACATAATTAAAAATTGTGTAAGTAAGGTAAGTTATAGTAGATGATTACTTGAGATATTAAATCACATGTAGTCCCTTGTATTTACCATCATGAGCAATGCAAAAGCAACTCTTAATTGATAGGCAGTGCCCCAAGACACTGATGCAGAGGACACAGGGCATCTATGGGGGAAAGTGCTTAAAAGCATAGGTAGGGGGACAGAGGACAAAGTTTTCCACCCCCTATAAGCCTGTTAATGTGCCTTTCATGGGCAAAAGCTCATTGAAGGAAAAAAAAGGAACACGCCAAGTGTCCTCTTGAAACATGTGCCACAGATTGCAGATGTCTGCTAAGATTCAGGAGTGCAAAAGCAAACTAATTTAACCCAGAAGTCCTCACCCTCAGTAGGGGTTTGTACACTTCTCTTCTGAAAGTGAGAATACTACTTATTTTCCTTTGGCAAAAATAATGGCAGCAAATCCAGATAGCTAGTGTTGTATCACAGCAACCTCAACTTCTTATAGCAAGTGACTGTGAGGCTTCCTAAACAATATTTAAACCATCCAGTTTAAACCAAAAAATGTCTCTTATTTATACTGCTAAACTACATAACAAGGAGATCACTTGATTATCTAAACACCAAATCTAGGATAACCGATTTTAAAGTTATTACCATTAATGAACACAAAAATAATAAACATTTATTGAATGCTTACTAAATATGTGTGAGAGTATGTATGTATGCATAGATGTGCTCCCCTCCCTCCCAGTAAAGACTGGAATACTATATACCAAAATGTAAACAACTGTTTCAGTTTTTGAGTTATTTTAATTTTCTCTTTAATGTTACAAATAATTCACAATAAACATAAATTAACTACATAATGGAAAAGGATTTTTAAGTAATTCAAGCTCTACAAACCCTTCCTAGAGTGGTACTAAAAAGAGATAGCATTTTAATATTAGGGCTTGAAGGCAAGTCTTTAGGCAGCCCAGAAATCTTAAGATTCAGATTTGCCTCAAATATACATTTCCCATAGCAACACTTAAGTTGAATTCTTTCAAAACCACCAAATTCCAGAATTAAGGAAAGGCTTTATAGATCATTAATTTAATCACAAACTATAAAAAAGGATTAATATTTATAACCTTTATGTATTCTTTTAATTTATCATTTTCTGCTTCCTTTTTATGTATTTGGAGCTGTAGTCGTTCATGAACTACTTTAACTGATTGTGAAAAACGGCTAGCTTTCAAAGCATTTTCCTAAAACAGAGAAGAAAAAATGTGTTATTTGATCTACTTCTCCACAATCTTTAACTTTACCGTTATTTAAACATTAACTAAAAAACTGATAAAAAGCAAAGTAACACTTTACATAAACCATGATACCCACACCCCATTACATATGTATTTTATGCACAGCTATCTGGGATGTTTTCTCCTCCCTCCTTTTATTTAATTATCTCTTTTTAAAAATTCCCATCTATGCTCTTAAGTAAAATTATGGGTATGTCTAAAATGCTCTATAATACAAATTTATATACAGTTCCTAACATACAGTGATTTAAGCCAAGTACCCCGACAGAACACCATGAAAATCTAACAGAAAAAAACTTTTAAAAATTAAGATAGGCTATTGCTATGTAAAATACCCAAATAATCTAAAAACCTTTTTGTGTCTATTTCTGAGGATGTGAGAGCCAGGATGGAAAGAAGGGAAAGGAGTCAATATTAAGAAAATAAATGAATTAAGCTCAAAATCTGCTTACCTTTTCATTCTGAAACAAACATAAAAGTTCTTGGATATAGGTCTCCTTTTCAAGTACCTTCTTCTTAAGATCCTTCAGCAAATATAATGTTAGAGTTAGGAATATCATAACTTAACATTAGTTAATTTTATAAAGCGGAGCAGCATACAAACAAAAATGTCAGGAGAATAGACACAAGTGTAAAAAGACTTACAGTATTTTCACTTTCATTATCAGTTAGATCCTCTAATATGCTGGATAAACTGTCACCTATCTGTGAAAAAAATGCTATAATCAGTGTTCACAAATTACATTTCTCCATATAAAAAGTAGAAAGTGGAATAAGCATCAATTAAGAAATTAATATGAACAACTACAATGCACAGTACAGATTTTTTAAAATGTTAAAATCAGAAGAATTTTTGCCTAAGTGTTCCAAATGATGTTTTGTCCACAATTCATTAAATTAATTAATTTACTAAATTAATCTCTAAATAATGTCTTAGAAAGTAAAAAGTAAAGTTAAAGATTGTGGAGAAGTAGATCAAATAACACAAGCCAATGAAATAAAAATCACTAAAAAATCTTGTATGCAGAGGAAGCTAACAGTGCTATTAATAAATAGGGAAAAAGTATAAACAACCTAATTTTACCAATAAGAATTATTTTTAATTATGGTAAATCAGTAACAGAATCCTATGTAGACATCTGAAATGAGAACAAAGAATAATGTTTATCCATTTGAGCATTATATTCCTGCTTGAGAATGTGAAAAGGCTGTGTATTTCTTGCACCTACAAGCACATATGCTTGTAACCTGTAATGCAAACTGTATACACAATTTCAGAGAGTTCATGAACTTTCATGAAACCCTTCCATATGCTCTATAAGGTCACACAGTGGAATTGCTTGGTACACGTTTTCATTTCTCTGGGTGCACACAATTTATAAGTGAATGTTCACAGCAGCTTTATTCATGACAGCCAAAAAGTAGAAGCAACTCAAATGGCCATCAACTGAGGAATGGATAAATAAAAATGGTATAAGTACTGATACATGCTCCAACATGGATGAAACTTGAAAACACTATTAAATGAAAGAAGGCAGTTATGAAAAACCACATATTAAATGATTCCATTTGTATGAACTATCCAGAATCAACAAATACATAGAAACAGAATGTATATCATAGGCTAAGGAGGGCTGGGAGGTGAGCTTCTAAAGGGCATGAGTTTATTTCTGTAGTGATGAGATGCTCTAAAATTGATTGTGGTGATAGCTACACAATTCTGTGAATATACTAAAAGTCACTGAGTTGTATATTTTAATTGGGTGAATTGTATGGAATGTGAATTATATCACAACAAAACTGGTACCATAAAAATACATGAATGTATAAATGTAATGTACACAGAGCTTAAATTCTGAGTATTTTATTATAATTGGCTGAAATGAATTATACCATTATAACAAAGTTTTTGAGATAGATAATGAAAATAGATTTCTACAAAAATATGCTGCTCTCACGTAGAACTATTTATGAAACATTAAAAGGGTTTAATGATTGCCATTTCAAACAAAAATTCAAAACTTCCATCTCAAATATACCAACATTTAAATTTCTACAGTTTGAAAAATAATATAGCCTTAAGTGAGACATATCACTATTAAATTAGTGATTAACCTGCCTTACTTGTTGGTATTCTGTCTAAGAAGGTGTTCTAAAGTTCGTTTCACATGTTTAAAAGTATCTAATTCTTTTGTTAATATTTCCTTCTGTTTAAAAGTTCTTCTTCATATTGGATGCAGAAAGATTAGCCCGACAAAATATAAGAACCACATACATAGTTAAGACATAGTATTAAGACACTCTAAAATATATTACGGTTATCAAAGAATACATTTTTCTTAGTAACAAAATCATTCTTTTGTACATAGTAATAGTAAATACTGCCAAGTTTATTAAGAGTAATAGACTCTATTACATAGTACATTAAGTAAAATGAAAGCAAAATAAGAGCTGAAACTATAAAATATTTCTGGCATTTATTTTGATAAAACCAATAGTTTACAATCTATTTTGTGTCCCTAACCCAAACTTTAGTGCACTGAAATTTTAGAGATTTCTATTCTACAAAACATTACAGAAAATAGATATATTTCATCTTTCAGAATATTTTCGTTTTAAACTCACTCTTGAGAAAAGCTGACTCTCTAATTCAACTCCAGGTGAATCAAGCACCAAGGTAAACAGTTTCTAGCTTAGCCTCTTATCAAGTGCATGCCTGAGACTATCTTTGAGGAAAAGAATTGTGGAATAAAGAACACTGGTAAGCCTGCATTTTTTTAATGTCAAATACCAGTATATGAGCATAACTACTTTAAGGTATGAGACCTCAGTTAGTGCAATCTGAATATGATGCTAACTTTTCATTTTATTAGATGTTCACAAGTCAAGTACTCACATTTTCAAAACTAATTTCTTCAATGGTGTCCTTACATGGTAAAAGTGATTCTACAGAATAGGCTGCCAACTCAGCTTCCTTAAATGTTGCTTCCAACTTAGTCTTTTCATTTAGGATGTCCTCCTTCAGACTAATTAGATATGCACAAACAAAATTTAAGTTAAATCTGTCACATAAATGAGGTCTATTTTTATGCATATATAACATAGCTTACCTAAATATTACAGTTCCATAAATTGCTCTGCAAAGTATAACAGTAAATTATCACTGAAAATGTAATGAACTTTTCAATACTCCAATATTTTTTCTACATTTACTATAAACAGAAAGACAGCTTTTTAAATGATAAGATATATAAAACATAAAGAGCACCAACAGCAGTGTTTTCACTGTGCCATTTGATCATTATTCAATACCCCTTTTCTGGTTTGTAAAACAATTTGTGGGAGTGTTTGTCTTTTTTTTCTTCCCTTCCTTTTCCTTTATTTCAAACCCAAAATATTTCTCTTTCTAGACCTTATGCCCAAACCCTTTCTTGAAACTTACTAATCTTCAAACAAAAATTTCCTGAGGAGAATGAATAATCTAAACAAGTGGAAAACAAAAAACTAAAGCTCTCCATATATCTAAAAATCCTTCACATTTGGCTTTATCATAATTATCATTCAGGACAAAACTGATAGTATTTGCCTTCTTCATTATGTTTTACCTAAACACTACTGTGTATCAGTCTAAATTTTTTGGTGGGGGAGGTCACATTGTTATACCCTGAAATCAGGATGCTTTTTACAATCTTTGTCACTCAGGAGGAAGTCTTTAGCTGTCTATCCTGTACGTGCCTCATGCTTATAGATTAAGTGTCTAATGCTTTGCCGAATATCCCAGAGATGGGGTGCAGCACTTTTTTAACCTCTAGGAATGATGGGTCATAGAAAAGGGCTGAGGGAGCTGGTGAACAAGGAATGTTTAGCAACATTACAGAAGCAAGACTTCAATGTAAGCTTGCTGCATATTGTAATTTAGAGTCTAGCAGCAAGAAATTTTATTTTAGTTAGAGATGCTCCTAAAAAATGCCATTATCACCAATAATCTTAAAAGCAAGGACAACTCTTTTTTTTTAAATATATATTTTATTGATTTTTTTACAGAGAGGAAGGGAGAGGAATAAAGAGTTAGAAACATCGATCAGATGCCTCCTGCACACCTCCCACTGGGGATGTGCCCGCAACCAAGGTACATGCCCTTGACCGGAATCGAACCTGAGACCTTTCAGTCCACAGGCTGATGCTCTATCCACTGAGCCAAACTGGTTAGGGCAACAAGGACAACTCTTGAGTCAAAAAGTGACTTAGAAGAGTTGGACTTAAGTACAGAGAAATTTTGAGAATACCTTAACTCATTTATTATACGTACATTTTTATAAAAGCACAGTTATTTGGAATAAAAATCTATGCATAACTAAGGAGCTTTTTCAATATTTATAAATAAAATCCCATGTCTTTCTTTAATTGGCAGCTTTTCTCTTTCTTTACGGAACATATATAATGGCTCATCAGCATTTGATGGCATCTTAGAGACTGTGTCAAAAAGTAGATTGTGTTCTTAAGCACCGATGGCTTAAAGTGATGGGCCTAAGAACATGCTGGCCATGAATGACAATTGCCCATTATTAAAAACCATGGGCAGAAAGTCAAGAATGATTACACATGACTGAATATTTTCATTTAAAACAAGCTAAACTAGAAGCTGGACCATACCATCCATACTAACAATGGTATGTTAAGATTGTCATTTAGGGGAGCAAGATGTCATATAAATAATGAGTATATGCCTCATCCTAAAAAAGCAAAATATGGCAGGTATTTGTTGAATAACAATATAGCAAGTGACAGCAAATTGGTGCTCATGAACTACATTTCCAGTATTTCAGAATTTATATCTTCATTTACCTAAGTTAAAACACTTTATACCTTATAAATTCTTAATAAATAAGGTTTTCGCTTTTAATTTTATTCAATGAGATTCCAAAAAAACTAGCCAAATTCTGCTAAATGAGTATATTGTAATAAGATTAAATAAATGTTAACTACTAGATTTGAAGAAGATATTCTAGGAAGAATGCTGTATTTAATTCAAATAATTTACAATATAGGCAAAACATGAAACACTGAAATCAGAAAATTAGATATCCCCTATTGTTACGAATACCAGCTGAGATGACTTTCACTGATGTGCTGTGGTAAATGTTCTTTTTCTGATCTACTTTTAAAGTGGGAAATCAGTTCTGAATGACTTCCATCATTTGCAGGCTTCTCCATAAGTTTGGTCAATGAATTTATAGATGGCTTCCACAACAACTTCTCCACATAAGCTGAAAGTTAAGAAATAATTTCGTTATTAAACTTATCATTTCATTAGATTCTTTTTATGTCATTACCCTATAATAAAAATCTAAAGATGTGTAAAAAAATATTTCACAGTCAAAACTCAACAAATAGGGATTTTAACTGCTACTAATTGTGATACTAATTTAAAATAGTATCAAAATTGCACAGCACAACCATTCAACAATTGTCAATATCCATACACAGTTTCCAAAAGGTCCACTATTTTCTATATATGATCACAGGACGTAGAAACTTTTATAAATCGATTTCTTGAAGTATTGTAATATCTTAATCCAGTCAGACTAGAAAACGGATATAAAAAACATGGGTTACATACCACACAGTTTACCACACATTAATGAAACTCCAAAAAAAATATCTTTAGAGCATATTTGTATTTATAAAAAACATATTTATAAAAAAAAACACCATGGGTTAATGATAGTGCTGTTTCATTGGATCCATCCAATAAGAAATGTATATTAATTATGCATAGACCAGTAAAATTTAACATATTTTTGAAAGTATTTGACAATAATAGCTACATAAAAAAGGTAAGTCATTTCTTTCAAAGTAGACCTTTCAAAATTAAACTCACTTACTCCTATTTCCAAGCTCAATCTAGGATAGTTTTTGGTGATAATGATTAGAGAGACGTCATTCCTTCTAAATTTTACTAATCTAATTTTTTCACCCAAACTTGGAGATGTCATTTTTTAAATGTGAATATTTATTAATTCCTTTAAAATGGTTCCAGTTTAAGTAATGTGTTAGTATTTCAGCAATCATTAAGGCTGTTTTCACAACTCTAATATATAGTAATGTGTCTTGACTTCAGTTTATACAAAATCAAATATTATATTTAAGACTTTCTGCATTTCTTCAGAGATAGTTAGCTCTTTGTAATTTATTTTTATATATTTGTGTTATAAAATACATATGTTTAAGAATTTTCAGCCAAACCGGTTTGGCTCAGTGGATAGAGCGAGGGCTGCGGACTGAGGGTTCCCCAGGTTCGATTCCGGTTGCGGGCACATCCCCGGTAGGGGCACATCCCCGGTAGGAGGTGTGCAGGAGGCAGCTGGTTGATGTTTCTAACTCTCTATCCCTCTCCCTTCCTCTCTGTAAAAAATCAATAAAATATATTTAAAAAAAAAAAAAAGAATTTTCAATACCTTAGGTAAATAGAAGATTACAGGTTGAGAGTTATTCACAATATTTTATTAACAATTCATAAACCTTCCAAAGTGTCTGTAAAAAATGTATCTACTTTTGTGTGAAGATTCTATATGTATCAGAGAAGCAAATATTTAGGATACAGACCAATGAAAAGCATACTCGTATTTTGGAAATACCAGAAACTCATGTCCAAATGGAACTGCTGAATAAACCTACAGATAGTCTAAGCTGATCTACTTGAATGCTGCCAACATGCAACATCCATTATTAGGGAGTAACAATATTTGATCTATAGTTTAGAAGAATTAAAAAACATACACATACACAAAATTAAATAAACCAACTTAAGGATGAAAAAGAGTATGCTCTAGATAAGTCACTGCAATCAAGAGAATTTTATCATCTACTGCTTTGTTCAGCTGCAATAGCTACTCCACTCAGAGAGGAACTATATCTTTCAGTCATTAATTTGTTTAAATATTTGCTTCTCTGTACACCAGAATCTCAAGAAAGAATGTCTTATTTATATTTGAATTCTCAGCACCAATAAGCCTTGTACAAGTTAAGCAATAATTGAAGGAGAGGACTCAAGGCTTAAAGCAATTAATGAATAGGATGAATAAAAACTTTACTCATCCTTTGATTCATCAGTCACCCTTTGATTCATCTTTTGGGGGATCATTAAAAGAAAAATGGTTCCTATATTTGGAATAAAATTTTTAAAATCAATGTGAGGGGTTAGGGATCTTCAATTTGTAGGAAATATTTTATAAGATTCAGTTTGGTATTGTATTTTTAATGAGTTCTTACTTGGTTTTGTTGGCTACTGACAGCTACTTATACAATTTTTCTAAAAGTTTTATCACAAGATAAAATCATACAACATTTTTCTGCTTCATCACCTATAAAAGTAATTGTGTTTTATTTTAAAGGGTAAACAAATAAAATTAAAACATTGTAAAAAAATAGGGACTTTAGAATGACTTTTAGCCCAACATTAAAATGGTTATCTTCATTACTGATTCCTCAAAACATGAAAAATATAAATCAAACTCAGATATTTCCACTGAAATATCAACAATCACAGTCTTACAATCTAGAAGTATTTTCCAGGATAAAAATTGTTCAGAGGTTCCAAGGCACTCCACTATTTTTGTGTTGTGACAATACTATAACCAAAAGCATATGTGTGCTGAATAACAATGTAGTAATTTTCTTTAGCATAAAAAGCCCTACCTTCATTAAAAATGCTATCATTATAGTGGACCAAATGTATTCTTGTATGAAAAGCAGATGTTTCAAAAGAAAATAATTTCAATTATGTAGAATATACTGCCAATTGACAAATGTATAAATAATACTTTTGAACAACTTGTTTGTGGTTAAACAGACACATATTTTGCATATATACTTAATGATCAAATCCCTAAAGATTAGCAATTTTAAAATATTTTTAATGTTTAAAGAATTAAATTTCCTATACAGTAATGA
Source organism: Myotis lucifugus (assembly GCF_000147115.1). Lineage (NCBI taxonomy): Eukaryota > Metazoa > Chordata > Mammalia > Chiroptera > Vespertilionidae > Myotis > Myotis lucifugus. The sequence goes on along the minus strand of NW_005871174.1, from coordinate 3,108,568 downwards.
CTTTACCAGTCCTCTACCAAAAAGGCATGTTCTTAAAGTTTTTTCCAGGAGTGGTCATGGGTTTATGCTGATCCAGCTACACTCACTAAACTATGTTCCATTTTGGCCAGTAACAAACATTTGAGGGATGGCTGTTCAGGGACTGTGATGCTGGCCATGGTCAGAGAAAAGCAAGATCACAGTCCATGAGACCTTTCTTAGCACCTAGATTGTTCTAAACTAACCGTCTGCAGACAAAAATGTATTTAAAACTAATCTCTCTAATGAAAAAGCATATTAATCTTGCATAATTTTTTGCCAAACATTAATTCTTGGAAAATTAGCTCCCATTGGCTTCAAACAAAGGCACACAAAGCTTCTACAGAAAATTCACTATGAAATATTCAGCAAGGAAGACAAAATAGATATAGGAAAGCTTCTCCTTTCTCTCACTATTCTAGACACTAGTCAAAAGTTTACGAGAGAAGTAATTGTAAGGCTTTTTAGACTCCATGATGAAAAAAAAAATGTACGTATAAGAAATTTGAAAATAGGCAAAAAGTAAAAAATAACCAAAAGTAGAAAATTGATCTTATGAGTAAAAGCTATTATAAATAGGAAAAAAAATTTCTGATACAGAGAATTTCATACACCACTCGATGGGGATACATTCTGAGAAATGCGTCAGGTAATTTTATTGTCGTGTGAACATCATAGAGTGCACTTCACAAACCTAGATGGTATAGCCTACTACACATCTAGGCTATACGGTATAGTCCATTGCTCTTAGGCTACAAACTTGTATAGCATGTTACTGTACAAAACAACATGAGATTATGCCAGACACAAGAGAAATGATATAGTCAAGAAACATGGTAAATAGATATATGAGGTTCCTGCCGGCATAACATGGCATACTGTTTTACAGCAAATTTTTTTATAAGTAGAAAGAGTACACTCTAAAATAACAATAAAAATTGTAGTACAGTGAATATATAAACCAGTAACACAGTCATTTATTATCACATATTATGTATTGTACAACACTGTATGTGCTATACTTTTATGTGACTGACAGCACAGCAGGTTCGTTTCACCGGCATCATCATCACAAACACGTAATGTGTTGTGCTCCAACGTTAGGATGGCTATAACATCACTAGATGACAGAAAATTTTCAGCTCCATTTTAATCTTACTAGAGGCTCGGTGCATGAAATTCGTGCGGGGGGGTGGGGGGTGGGGGAAGAAGGTGTCCCTCAGCCCAGCCTGCACCCTCTCCAATTTGGGACCCCTCGAGGGATGTCTGACTGCCCGGGATCAGGCCTAAATGGGCAGTCGGACATCCCTCTCACAATCCAGGACTGCTGGCTCCCAACCACTCACCTGCCTGCCTGATTGCCCCTAACCACTCCCCTGCCAACCTGATCGACGCCTAACTGCTCCCCTAATGGCCCAATTGCCCTAACTGCTCTCCCCTGCAGACCTGGTTGCCTCTAACTGCCCTCCCCTGCTGGCCTGGTCACCCCTAACTGCTCTCCCCTGCCGACCTGGTCGCCCCTAACTGCCCTCCCATGCCGGCCTAGTCACCCCTAACTGCCCTCCCCTGCCAGCCTGGTCGCCCCCAACTGCCCTCCCCTGCCACCCTGGTCACCCCTAACTGCCCTCCTTTGCCAGCCTGGTTGCCCCCAACTGCCCTCCCCTGCAGGTCTGGTCCACCCCAACTGCCCTCTCCTGCAGGCCATCTTGTGTCCACATGGGGGTGGCCATCTTGTGTGTTGGAGTGATGGTCAATTTGCATATTACTCTTTTATTAGATAGGATGGGACCATCATTGTCTATGGGGTCCAATGTTGACTGAAATTTCATTATGTGGAACATGACTGTAAATAATTACCTAACTCCTCTGTCCAATAAATAAAGGAATTTAAATATAAAAGGGTTGCAGATTTGATAATATAGGAAAAAGTTGACATCAGGAGAGACTGATTTATAAATACTGATTACTTCAAGGCCCGTCCCTCCTCCTTCCCAAAATATCCCTGATTGCTCCAAACCACCAAGAATCCTAAACATTTAATAATATTTGAGAATCATGCAGTTTAGAATTTAATTACTCCATAAATGCTCATATTTTTGTTTTCTTTTAACTTGCTACTAAATCTGTAGTAACAAATATCATATCCATCACCTTCTGCCCTAAAAAATTACCTAACACACTGAAGGACATAGTTTAGGATCTAATATATGTTAGGGTGATCAAATAATTTAGACTCAAATGGGGACACTTTTGAAAAGAAAGGAGCCCCATATAAAACCCAATTATCCACTAGAATACTGGCCAAAAATTGTTCAGGACATTGTCTAATACCAAGTACAGTCAGCATCCTTTGCCAGATAAACAGAAAGCTTTTTCCATTTCTTCAACATGAGGACAACTTCTGTCATTTATTAATGGAGCACTGACTGACCTTATACACATCACCTCACATAAATCCTAATCAGGTTGCTATTAATATCCAAAAGCTACAGATGAAAAAAAAAAACACAAGTCTTACAAAAGTTAAATAGCTTGCCCAAGATACAAATAAGGAAGTGATAGAACTCAGTTTTCAACCAAAGCCATAAGATACTAAAATATTAAAAAATATAAGACTCTATACAGCAGAAAATAACAAAAACTTGCCTTAATCCAGTCAGGTTTTAATAACACTAGTATCATAAATTCTGTTCATATTAAAAAATAAAATATGTTCTGTACAAGGAAATGAAGGATGAATAAGACTGGGCTCCTGGAAGGCAGAGAATACAATCTAAAGAGAGTGCAGGCAGTGAGCAGACCACTAAACTCTAGTGTGCTAAAGGCTGTGGCAGGGAACTCATGGGATGCCATGAAAGCATGTAGGAGGATACCTAACACCAACTGGCAGGATCCTGGGAGACTTCCCGGAGGAGGTGGAACCCAGCTGAGTCCTGCAAACAAGTTTGAGGGTGGCAAAACAGAACAGCAAAAGTCATTCCAGGTAGAGGGTAAAGCACCAACAAAAGCAAGGAATCATGAGGGAACATGAACTGCAAGGGCAAGTGGCAAAAGATGAGACTGGACACACTGAAAACAGTAACTGCATGCCAAACTCAAGAGCTTGAATTTTTTCCTAAAGGTTATAACAAACTATCAAATAAGTTTAAGCAGGGGAATGACAGATCAGAAGTGCATCTTTAAAAGGCAAATCCAGTGGTATTTTGGAGAATGGAACTAGGCATATGGAAGGGAGGAGAACAGAAGCAGTGAAACTGGTTATTAGGGTCTCAGAGAGATGAAATTTCAACATTCTTTCTCTATAAAAATTTTTGAAGAAATCAAAAGTTGTTTCCACTGGTGATAAAAAACATGAAGAACAGCAAAGGAATTAGAATTAGAATGCCAGAATAGCAAGAGATCAGTACAGAAAGAAGTGATCAAATGTAACACCTCATTTACCCATAACTATCTGAATCAATTGCTCCACGTTTCAGAAAATGATAGCTTATCCCTTTAAGTATCAAAATTAACTTAGACCAGACTGAAGAAAATTTTTTAAAAGTATTATTTCTTCCTTTTCAAACAGAGTACAGGGCAGAATAAATTTAACCATTCCTTGATGACCCAGATGCAGCATATTAAAATGAAAGAATATTGAGCAAGATTCATCAGTTTTTTTGTCCTTGTGAGCCACCTGACATGGGCAATCCTGAGCCACAATGTGCCTGGTTTTTTCCTTTTATAAAATGAGACTAACCTTTGCCAGCCAAAGCTGTGGTGAGGTTCGAACAAAACTAAGTTGAAGCACTTGTGTTTGTTTTATTTAGGACCTCGTTGGCTCATTCTGTTGGGGCTGCTTTCCCCCCAGTCTTCCCTTTAAATGTTTTCATCTTTTTTTTTAATTATCATCCCAAGTCAATCAATAATGATTCCTAAAATTACTTGCAGGCCTGAATCATCTGTATAGAACCAACTCTATCTTTAAAACAGTTTTTGAAACCTATTCTTTGCAGAACTATTACAAATCATCTTCAACGTCGTCATAAACTGACTACTAAACCAGAGCCCCGGGGAAAACAATTATTGACTTCCAACAGAATTGTGCTCAGTGGGTAGATGTTATGTCAAATTCATTGCTATACCCAGACTTTTAAGTTTCATCATTTGTACAGACCAAGCACAATGATTAATAATAATATAAATAAAGCCATTTTCTCATACCTTTGGGTGTTTAGGATACAAAAACCACATTAATACACGTCAACTGCTAAATCAAAAGAGAGAGGGGGAAAAAATGGACACCTAGATGTTAAAGAATTACAAACATGACCATGGCATTTTTATTACAAGCAGAAGGGAACCAAACCAATTTTAAAAGCAAACAGGCCTCTGCGGTGTGTTCCTTTCACCACAATGAACCCAGTGGTGCTTCACACTACTCCAAGCACTTCATTCAAAACCACCTGAAGCCTTACTATGCATGAGGCTATAGGGCAGTGGTTCTCAACCTTGGCTGCACATTAGATCACCTGGGGAACTTTTTAAAATCCTGGTTTCTGGGCCTCACCCTCCGGAAATTCTGTTTGTTATGGGGTGGGGTCACAACATTAGTAACAAAGAAACAGAATTTCCGGAGGATGGGGCCCAGAAATTAGGATTTTTAAAAAGTTTCCCAGGTGATTCTAATGTGCAGTCAAGGTTGAGAACCACTGATCTAGGGAAACTGTCTCCTCAATAGACCTGATTCCCAGCACCAGCCACCTCTGGTTTCTCAGTCAACAAGCAGCACCACCTACTAAGCACCTGCACCCGAAACCTGGCCCTGGTTGAATCTCCTGTGTTACAGCCACTCCAGAGGGGCTGCTGTCCCCATTCCACAGCAGAGGACACCACCTGCCCAAGGCCACACACCTGGAGGGGTTTCCTAGCGCCTGGAACATAGGACCCTGGAGAAGGGATTGTGTCCCGAGGCTTCCAGGAGCATTTCTCACGCACAGCGCCCAGGGCCTACTACGCATGTACGGTCTGCTACGTCATAAAGCGGGCGCTTAAAAGTCAGCCGCAAGGCTCAGAGCACTGTTCCGTGAAGAAATCCCGCCGTGCCCCGCCGCCCGGGTCAGGGCTTCGTTCTGAAGGCCGCTCCGCTGTCCCAGGGGACTGCATCCCTCCTAGGACGAGCCTCCCGGCCCTTCTCCCAGCACAGGCAGCCAGTCTCGGGGAGCGGAGGGCGTGGGCCCGGGGGGGCGGAGGTCTAGCCCTGGGTGAACGCGAGGGCCTTCCACTTCCGGGAACCACCAGTGCCCTTGGCTCCAGACCCCAGACCCCCAGCCCGAACAGTCGCCCACCCGCCTAGCAAACTCAAGCTTCCCTCCCCCACAAGCGCGCCTGCACTCCCGCCGCTGCGTCATCACGTCGCCGTGACGTCAGCCCGCCGCCCCGCTATGAAAGGGGTCCCCGAGGGTTGCTCCGCGAATGTTGGGGAGACCGAGCCAGAGTACCTGTGCTCTCCAGCCCCCGGTCGGCTGGGAGGGGGCGGGTCGCAGCGGGCAGTGCAGGAGGTGAAAGCTAGGAAGGAAGGCAGGGACCTAAGCGGAAGCAGGCGAGCCCCTAGAACCGCTGGCGGTGGGATTGTGCCCGTTGAGGCGCAGAGGGACCAAAGCAGAGATAGCAACCAGCCGGTGGCTTCTCTGGCAACCGCCGCCCCGCCCCGCCCCGCCCCGCCCCTTCCGTCGGCCCGCAGCCGGCGCAGCCCATTGGCCGGACTCGGGAAAACGGGCGCCGGCGCCTGTTGCTATTGGCGGGAGTGAGGGGCGGGCCCTGGGAGCGGCTCTTTGTCTCTTTGTTGCTTCTCAGTTTAAACACTCCGCGCCTTCCCCCGTTCCCCAGTGTTTTGTTTTATGAAAGGAGCAGAATTTGTTACGGAAAGTCTTACCTGAACTCAACTAGAATGGGAAATAAAGTTGATAGATTCAGAATTTTCTGCTTGGCCTGGAAGTGCCCTGCTTTTGCTTGTTAAAGGGAAGATTTGAAAAAGCACCAAAGCAACCACCACTGGAAAACACCTCATTTTAAATATGTGGTATTGTTAACTGAGACAAAGAGCCACTCTTTGGGCCTCTGTTTTCTTCAGTTAAATGAGAAAATAGGGCGGTTATCTTCAAGACGCCTTCACGTCTCAAATTCTTTTATCTGTGCTACAATCAGCTGCTATGGTTTATAAACACCGGAACAAGCAAGCCAGATTTTATTTGGAAAAGTATAAAACTTTATCCAACACTTCAACTTAAAATTTATGTTAAGGATGTATGCCATCATATTCACAAATAGAACACTGTCAGCTGAGCATTTTAAGTGTGGTATTGCTCATTATTGATTTTACTAAAAAATATTTTCCATTGATTATTCCAGCAACACATTTTTTCCCACAGCAGTGTGATTGTCCAGCCAAAAGTTCATGAGAATTACAAGTTCATTCATAATAAGCACAACTTTCATATATGCACCTGGTAAAAGCACTAGGGAATGGAGATATAAGTATCTACTCTCTCACTGATGTATCTTGACCTCCGACAAGTTGACTAACTTCTCTGGGCCAGATTTGTCACAAAAAAATAAAATAAAAATAAAGACAGTGGAGTTGGGGCAAAATATATAATTCCGGGGGCCTTTCCACCACTAACCTAGGATTCTAGCTAACCTTGCTAATTTGTCACAATTAGAAAAATAATTATATGTCTGGATATATTTTGTGCATTAGTTTATTTTGTTCATTAGATTCCACATATGAATAAAATCATGTGATACTGATAGAGTATAGAGACAGAGAAGCCTGGAATAGACTGTTGCATCTCAGAGGGAGGGTGGGGGTGGGAAGAGATTAACCTAAGAATTTATATACATATATGCATAACCCCTGGACACAGACAATAGTGTGGTAAAGGCCTAGGGGTGGGCTAGAAGGGGTCAATGGGGAAAAAAGGGGGACATAAGTAATACTTTCAACAATAAAGTTAAAAAATAATAATTGTAAGTATAAGTTAGGCTAACCTTATGAAAACTACTTATTTTTAAATAGTATTAGAGGAAGCATTCACAAAATCTCAAAAAGATTCTATAAGATTCAAAAATTAATTATTTTAACCGAACTGTCAAAGTAAATATGGGATTCCTCATCCTCTAAATCTAATCTTTTCCTGAAATCTGATTGGATATTAATTTTTCTTAAGACCCCTTATTCTATTGTTATTTAAATGAGCAATAATTCATTCCAGCCCATCCAAAAACCACAATCAAGAGACCTAGCAAGTTCTGCTTTCCTTTTAGAATCCAGGTACCATATAAGAAATCATCTGATTATCTTGCTATAGAGCAAAATGCCGCCAGATCTCAGCTATTTAAGCCACTCACCTGAGGTGCCAGACACGGGAGCCATTAGTTCTCCATACCCAGCCATGTTCCCATCGAATGTACCTGTGTGAGTGACCCTAGCCAAAGCCATGAACTAAGGCAGTGGTTCTCAACCTTGGCTGCACATTAGAATCACCTGTTTCTTTGTTACTAATGTTGTGGCCCCACCCCATAACAAAGAAACAGAATTTTGGGAGGATGAGGCCCAGAAATCAGGATTTTAAAAAGATTCCCAGGTGATTCTAATGTGCAGCCAAGGTTGAGAAACACTGATCTAAGGGAATGAAAAGTGAAATAGCTTTCATTTTGAAAGGACAAACTAATATGTCCCAGACCATTAAACCCAAGAAAATTCATTGAGGTACCAGAACCCTAAATTTTCATAGGGTTAATCCTCCATTATCTTTTCCATAAAGCAGGAGTGGGGAACCTTTTTTCTGCCAAGGGCCATTTGGATATTGATAACATCATTCACTTAATATAATTCACTTAATATAAATCTATGTTGCTATTTTTTTAAAAGCCCCTATATTTATTGAATTTTGGAGTCCCACCTGTGGTTGCCTTGGCTGGGCCAGACCAAATGATTTCACTGGCCTTAGTAGGGGAGAGGGGGGAGAGGGGGGAGATGGGGGCAGACAGTCCCCACCCCAGCTATAAAGGATCCCAACAGAACCACCTCCTTCTCCTCCATCTGCCCACTGCTAGCAAACTACCCCTTGGATTATTGGCTGGAGTCAGGGTCACATAGTGGTACCCCAGTAGGAGGGAGGCTTGGGAAAATGCACATCAGACATGTTTGAACCCTGTCATAAGATGGGTTCTGCCAACATGAAAGAGGAAGGCTGACTATGGGGGTAGGAAACTAACAGTGCTCAAGCAGGGGCCACACACACAGGAGAAAGGCCATAATTAACAGGGATTAATATTTGTTAAACTGTTACTCTGACCTCGATGCTGTTCTAATCACTATGTGCACTTTAAACTTTATGTCAATTTTACAGATGTAGAAGCTGAGGCACGGAGATATTTAATAACTTACCTAAGGGGCATGCAGCCAGTAAAAAGCAGAACTGGGATTTCAATCCAGGCCATCTAACTTCAAAGCTCAATCATTTAACCATTTAACTACGGCTTCTACACGATTGTTATTATGCAGGATTAAAGGTGAATGCCAGTAAAAATTTATATAATTCAAAGCAAAAGTGGCAGAAAATGTTAACATATTCTGAGACTCTTACATTTTAATATTTTGACTTTATCCCCTGCATAGTAAGTCATCTACAATGTGTGACATATTGCTATAATCTGTGACAGCTCATCCATGTGGAGATAAAACATGTATGTGATATAAAGGCATTTAGGATAAATCATGACACACAAAAAATTCATTTATTTATTCTTGGCTGAAAAAGACAAAATGCTCCCTGAAAATTTTCTTTTTCTTTATTTATTTTATACTATTTTATTGATTTTAGAGAGGAAGGGAAAGGGAGAGAGAGATAGAAACATCAATGATAAGTGAGAATCATTAATCGGCTGCCTCCTGCATGTCCCCCACAGGGGATCAAGCCCGCAACCCCGGCATGTGCCCCAACCGGAATTGAAACCTTCAGTAAGCCTACCCACTGACCAAACCAACTAGGGTGAAAATTTCTTTTTATTTATTTATTTTTTTAAAAAAATTGTTTTTATTGATTTCAGAGAGGAAGGGAGAGGGAGAGAGAGATAGAAACATCAATGATGAGAGAGAATCATGGATCGGCTGCCTCCTGCATGCTCCCCTACTGGGGAGCGAGCCCCCAACCTGGGCACATGCCCTCGACTGGAATTGAACCTGGGACCTGTCAGCCCACAGGCCAACGCTCTATCCACTGGGCAAAACCAGCTAAGGAGAAAAGTTTCTGTTTAAAAACTTGTCAGTTGCTTATAATGATTGGTTTTTTAAATACTCTTAATACTTTTATAATATGAACATTTGATTTTGGCTAAAATGTATCATTCATTATATTTTTTATTTTTAAAATTATTATCTTTTAGGAACCAATTCTAGCATTATATTACAAAATTGATTTTTTTTATTTTTTCTACCTTTGTGACCCTAAAGAATCATTACTCAGAAACATCCCATTACTTTTTTTTTACTTCTTTATTGTTGAAAGTATTATATATGTCTCCTTTTCCCCCCATTGACCTCTCCCAGCCCGTCCCTCGCCCCCCAGCACAGGCCCTCACCCCCTTACTGTCTGTGTCCTTTGGTTATGCTCATATGCATGCATACAAGTCCTTTGGTTGATCTCTTATCCCCGCCCCCCCACACACACACACACAAACACACACCACCACCACCACCACCACCACCACCCTCTCATGCTTTCCCTCTGAGGTTTGACGGTCTGTTCGATGCTTCTGTGTCTGTTTTTGTTCATCAGTTTATGTTGTTCATTATATTCCACAAATGAGTGAGATCATGTGATACTTACCTTTCTCTGGCTGGCTTATTTCGCTTAGCATAATTCTCTCAATGAAAACAGCTGTGTAGTAAAATATGCATTCTAATAATATATTTTTTTAAACTGCTCCCTAGCCTTTTTGGAGGAGAATAGAAAAAGGCAGAGGAGTTTATTCATATGGAAGACAAAAAAGAATAGGTGAGTAGTAAGGACTAAAGAAAGGAGATCAAAGACTGTCTCAATTTAAGCAGGGCCTTCATTGGAATTTTCAAGTAAGCCACAGCCAAACCTCTTGAAATAATCACAATAGGAGATTATTCAAGAAAACTGGGATCAAAGTAGGATTCTAGGAGCTGTGGGATTTGGGAAAAACTTGAAACCTAAGCTATGCCCAATTAGTTAAAGGGAAAATAGTAACATTAAAGAATAGAAATGACATCACAAGAAAAAAGAACAGAAGAGTCATTTTTTTTCTTTGAAAGGTGATTTTCATTAGAAGTGTCACAAATTTCTAAATTCGTGGGAAACTTATAAGAGCATGGCGCACATAAAAGAAAAGGTTGTTATTCTGATAAGAGGTTCTCAAATTTACCTCTTTAAAATAAGATACTTTGATTTCATGTTTTAAATTTATTTTCTTTATTGATTAAGGTATTACATATGTGTTCTTACCCCCGCCATTGCCTCCCACCCCCACACCCCCTCATGCCCTCACCCCCCTAGTGTCTGTGTCCATTGGTTAGGCTTATATGCATGCATACAAGTCCTTCCCCTCAACCTCCCCTGCCTTCCCTCTGAGATTTGACCATCTGACTTTGAATTTAGAGGAGAAGAAATAGAGATGAGCTGGAGTGGCTTTTGAAGCCATCCAGGAAAACGAGTGCCTAAGCCAGAATGGTCTTTAAAAACTCTCATGGGCCATATCCCTCTTGGGGAGAACACTTTAGAAATGTTTGAGGTGCTGTGGCCTGGGGGGCTCCATCTAATCCTCTCACCCTGCCTGAGGGGAGCGCAGGATTGAGAGGAGCAGGGACCTGGCTCTGCATGAGGCCAGGCATGGATTTTGTTGGTGATGGTTAGCTGGTTGATTTTTCTCCTGAAAGGAAGGGAAAGAGAGAAAGAAGGAGATGAAGATCCCTCAAGATAGAAAGGTACTGAGGTAACCTGGAGTCCAGGGGGCGCTGCACAATTGTAGAAAATTATTTAAAGAATGCTGATACCTTCAGTGATGTAAAAGTTTTGTTTTACTTTTCTGTGACAAACACCTCTTTAGCTTTCCCTATGAGCTCTTCAATGAAGTCTAAATTTCTCACAAACAAAATTTGTACCTGTTTCTTTGGAAAACTCTAAACAATACCTTTGAAACGATGTGAAGCACAGAAGCAGCACATGTAGATCTAGGAAACAGGAGTCTGAATATGTCAGGTGTCCAGGTAGCTACAGGGATCTGGGAGGGGGACTTGGTCTTCCACAGGCCATGGAACCAACATGGGTAAAAGCCAATTATACATAGGCCTCTGAGGAGCAAGGGGCCCCCAGCTGACAGTAACTGATAATCATATTGATAATATTAACTATAGCTACCATTTAGAGAGCGCCGTGCCTTGTATGTTTGGACTATATTTTTACATCATTTTGTTATTGGTGAAACTGAGGGATACCCTTCCCCACTGGGTGCTAGTGGTTGGGTCCTGATGATATCTTGAGAAAAAATAATTTTCTGAGACTCCCACAGGAGGATGGGTGATTTTTATTAGCATGGAATTACATCTCTGGGTTTCCAAAATACAACTTCCCTTAATCCAGTCCAGGGACTCAGCAATGCTAGAAGCGAAGCCAGTGTCCAAAGTTTCCTGTCCATGATGGAGCTGGGCCCGATGCAGCATTAGGCTAGTTGCAGTCCATCAGTCCATTGTGTGGGGTCCACATGGCTGTGAGCCATGCGGGTGAATGCAGGGAAGCCAGAGCAAACGCCTTTGTTTAGTAGATTAAATATCTTAAATCTTCCGGTGCTTGCCGTGGCCACTCCTACTCTGGCCAAGGACCTGTTCCCAGGTGTGACTGACAGACAAGTTCCTTTCCTATTTCACCCAGACTTTACTGGGCATGTGTCTAAACCAGCCGTGGGCAAACTACGGATCCGGCCCGTTTGAAATGAATAAAACTAAAAAAAAAAAAAGACCGTACCCTTTTATGTAATGATGTTTACTTTGAATTTATATTAGTTCACACAAACACTCCATTCATGCCCACCCCTGGAACAGTTTCCTGGCAAAGCTGCACAAAAGAATGCCTATAATATTTGACCTTCCCTTTGCTCCTTTCCAATTATTAATAACTAGGTTAAATTACATGGTATTGCTCAGTGTGGCTCAGTGGTTGAGCATTGACCTATGACCCAGGAGGTCACAGTTCAATTCCCAGTCAAGGCACATGCCCAGGTTGCAAGCTCAATCCCCAGTAGGGGCTGTGCAGGAGGCAGCCAGTGAATGATTCTCATCATTGATGTTTCTATCTCTCTCTCCCTCTTCTCTCCTCTCTGAAATCAATAAAAATACATTATTTAAAAAAATTATAATGGTATCAATTTGACTACAGATAACTACAAACCTCAGATTATTTTCTTGTCATTGTTTCTCATTTTATCTCTCTGTTGTCAACATTATACCAGGCACCTTTGGGCCGTCAAATAAATACTTAGTGATTTTTCTCTTATTAAGGGGTTTTGTTTCACCTCCACAGAAAAATTAGTTAGTGCAGAGGGAAAAGAAACTCCTAGGAAGCTGAAGAAAGGCTAAATGAAGATAATCAAAACTGTTCGCTGAGCTCTGAACATCTCCACTGTCTCACCTGCATCAACAATGAGCCCCTCACTGGCCCCTGCTTCTACCCTTGGCCTCCTCGCAAAAAAATTGGAAATCTGAAAGTCAGATCAAATCTACCGTGTCACTCCACTGTGCACTAGACAGGACCTCCATGCCATGGCTCCCTCCAGGCCCAGGACTCCTCTAAGGCAACTCTCGGGGCTCTCTCCAGTGCTGACTCCCCTCCAGAAACCCTCCAGTTTCAGGGCCTTCCCACTTGCCCTGCTCTCTTCCTGCATTATTTCTCTCTCAGATATATGCATGGTTCCTTCCTTCACTCCAATAATCTAATCTGTGAGGCCTACCCAACCACCTGATACAAAATAGCAACCCCCAACTTCCACTCTCTCATTTCCTCCTGCCCATTACCTGATTTCTTATTCTCCATAACACTTTCAATAGATATTCCATTATATTTGTTTGTTGTCTCTCTCCCTTCTCTGGGATGTAAACTTCACCAGAACAAGGACTTGGCCCATTTCATTTACTCTTATATCCAGCACTTAAAACAGTGCCAGGCATCAAGTAGAAACACAGTTTTATCTTTTTAACAGCTTTCTTTGGGTAGATTGGACACAATTTAATTTTTGAATAAATGAATTAATTAATTAAAAAAGAGAGAGAAATAAAAGTTAAGGAAGCATTCCCCAATTGTATAATGTACATCTTTGGGAATTACTTGCTTGAGGCTACAAATTGGAGATTATTAAAACAATCTTATCATGGCTCACATATGATGAATAAGAAAAAAAGATTGAATTTGAGGCAGAAGCTTTAATAATAGTGATTGTGACTTTTGAGATTTAAAACCTATATGTCTGTGTTGTTGGGCATTGTCTTTTTTTAACTCTGTAGTTGTTTCTTTACAAAGAATAAACACTGGTGTCACCATATAATGCATAAGTAATAGAATATTTTTTTCCTTAGTCCTGAAGAAAACACAGGCCTTTCCCATCAGATAAAAAAATATATTTAAAGACTACAAAGACTGCCACTTTCTGGTGAAAGGGTTGTAATCACCAAATACATCCCTGGATGTTCCCTGGGAGCCCTTCTGATACAGAGTTACTCCAACTGTACGGCTCAAGGACCAGCAGCCAGAGCAGCACCTGGGAGTTTGGAAAACCTGCACTATATTGGCCTCACCTTAACCTACAGGGTCAAAATCTGCATCTGAACAGGTGATTCTTAGGTACATTAAAACTTGACTCAAGTATAAGCCCTGACCTGGTTGCTCAGTTGGTTAGGGCGTTGCCCCCATGCACTGAGGTTGCAGGTTTGATCTCTGGAAGCAACCAATGAATGCATAGATAAGTGGAACAACAGCCCTAACTGGTTTGGCTCAGTGGATAGAGCGTCGGCCTGCGGACTGAAGGGTCCCAGGTTCTATTCCAGTCAAGGGCATGTACCTGGGTTTCGGGCACATCCCCAGTGGGGAGTGTGCAGGAGGCAGCTGATCGATGTTTCTCTCTCATCGATGTTTCTAGCTCTCTGTCCCTCTCCCTTCCTCTCTGTAAAAAATCAATAAAATATATTTTTAAAAAAATAAGTGGAACAACAAATCAATGTTTCTCTCTCTCTCTCTCTCTCTCTCTCTCTCCCTCCCTCACTCCCTTCCTCCCTCCCTTCCTCTCTCTAAAAATCAATTTTAAAAATACTTTAAAAACACTACTCTAAATAGCACTCTTGAAGGGAAGCTCCTGCAGGTCAATTTTGTCTGGAGTTTTTTCTGGAAATTCAGAGCTCCAGGTACCTGCACCCCAAGAACAGAAGGGGGAGCCCTAGTGCCCCAATTGCTAGATCTTTTAACTGGTTGCAGTTGCTTTCTGCTTTGCACAGGGCTGGTGTGGTTAAATGGAGTATCAGAAGTAGCAGAGGAGAGGAAGGAAAACCAAAAGACCTGATGCCCTTTGGGGTGGAGTTGGGACAGCGGGGAATTCTGGCAGAGCCCTTGAGCTTTAGAGACTTATCGAGGTCAGAATCAGAGCAGGAAGAAAACAGGAGGGAGACTCAGAAAATAGAGTTCGAATTCTGTGCTTCTGCTTTCATTTATTGTTCTCTGAGTCTCCCTGCTTATTTTTCATCTCTTTTAAAAAGTTCCCTTACATTTGTACTTTCTTTTTCTTTTTTTCTCTGCAACATGATGATAGGAATAATGATAACAGCTTATCTTGACATGATGCTATTACAATCAGATGTAACAGAGAAGAGATTTTATAGGAGGCAGTTTTATGCCCATTTGGCAAATGAGGAATATTCCACATTTTCTTTATTGGCTTATCATTAAAAGTAGTTCTTGTTTCCCATTTATTTTGGCAAACTTTGGAGGTTTTTTTTATGTACAAAGTCATCTGCAGAGTTATTGCCACAGTGAGGGTGAGGAGGAGGCTTCGTAGCAAAGGCCTGGAGGTAAAAGGCTGCATGGGGAGAATTGAAGAAACTAGAAAGGAAGTGTAAGAGCTCCATGCTTTGGCATTGTGGTGAGTCACAAAACACTTCCTGGACCCCATCTGGACCATGCACTTCACTCCTTTGCTTTGAAAATGAGTACAGTAGTTCCCCTCTACCCACAGGGTGCTGTCCAAGCCCTCCAGTGGATGTCTGCAACTGTGAACAGTACTGATCCCTAAGTATACTGTTTTTTTCCTATCCATGCATATCTGTGATAAAGTTTAACTTATAAATTAGACATTGTAAGAGATTAACAATAACAGTAAAATAGAATAAGTATAACACTGTCCTATATAATAAAAGCCTAATATGCAAATGGACTGAATGGCAGAATGACTGGTGGAACAACCGTTCACTATGACGTGCACTGACCACCAGGGGGCAGACACTCAATGCAGGAGCTTCCCCCAGTCCACAGGCCCCAGGCCAGCCAAGGCGGGTGCCAGTGGGGGTCCCCCCATCACCCCACCAGTCGCACCACAGAGGGAGGCAACCGGCGGCGGCAGTCGGGGGTGGTGCCGGCCAGCGAGTGGGCCAATGCCACTCTCCTGATCACCCTGCTGGTCACCTCCAACACAGGTGCCAGCAGGGGCCCCCTGATTGCCCTGCCGGTCACCCCACAGATCGGCCCTGATTGCTGGCCAGGCCTAGGGACCCTACCCGTGCATGAATTTCATGCACCAGGCCTCTAGTACTGTAATAAAAATTATGTGAATGTGGTCTCTCAAGATAGCTTACTATACTGTGCTCACTTTTTCACTTAAAGGAAGTGCTTTATGGCTTCTCTTTGGCATATCCGGATTGCCAGAATCACTACTCTTGCCATTTTGGGACCATTCTTAAGTAAAATACGGATTACTTGAACACAAGCACAGTGATACTGTGATAATCAATCTGAAACCAAGATGGCTCCTAAGTGACTGAAGGGTAGGTAGTGTACACAGCATGGTTATGCTGGACAAAGGGATGATTCACCGCCTGGGCAGGCTGGCTCAGGACAGCATGAGATTTCATCATGCTCCTCAGAATGGAGCACAATTTAAAATGTATTAATTTATTATTTTTGCAAATTGCCACTTAACATTTTCAGACTGAGATTGACTGCAGGTAACTGAAACCGCATAAAGTGAAACCATGGATGAAGAAAACCGGTAAGGAAGGTATGAAACGTGCCTTCTGAGTCCTCGGCAAACTTCGGCTTTCAAGTTCTTAGTCTTAACAGTTTGTCTCACTTCCATTGTTTATTTATTTCAAAAACTATAGTGGCCATAAATCTTGTAGCCCGGTTACACAGTAGACTCTCTTCTCCTCTTCTGAGTGGGATTGCTGCAAGAACTGTAACAAAAGCCTGAGACGTAAAAATCCACAGCCTTTTGGACTCCTCGGGATGTGAAATCGCCTGACTTCTCTGACACCAGGTACATATTTTACTCACTTTGGTTGTGGGTCTCCACCAGCAGACTCTAAAAAGAAACAGAGAGGCCTTTTGGGAACAGGTTGAACTGCGCCATCAGACAATGAACAAAGATGTGCTTTAGATTCTTTAGTTACTGAAATTGAATAACTTATTTTCTTGAAATCAGATAAGAACAGAGCAAATTCCTATAGTTTCTACAACATTGAATAAATGCTTAACATTTTATTCCCATTTTTTTCACTTCAGGCATATTTCATTTCTTCGATATCATAAAATCTGAGGACATGAGCATTCAGATCTAAGGGCGTGAATATTTTTTGAATGAGAGAATAGTTGTTCTTTCTGTTCTCAAAGTCACACTTTATCAGAAGTGGATACTCTGTTCAGAAATAACTCTTAAGTCACTTAATCAAGTCAGTTTTCTCCTGCAGGGTCAGCCTGGCCAAAGGAGAAGGCAGTAAGAAGAGATCTTCAACAGGCCTGGTTACTGACAGCAAAGAAGGGTTCTGAGGGTAGGTCAAAACAGAGGTGGTGGGAACAGGCTTTCAGGAGTGAATGTGGCTCTCCCAGAGAATAGGTCAGTGACTGGGAATCTTGTAAGGGACAGATGATGAAAGTGGAATACAGTCAAGTGGCCAGACCTGGGGATTGGGTTCCAGAACCAAGGAAGCAAAAAGCAGATAGACAGCAATGAATGTCATGCCCAGACTCTCCGTCCAGGGTAAGCAAGGCCTGAGTAGCTTGTTCAGGTTTCAACCCAGGTGGAGTTGAACAACATTGTTCACTTATGTCTGTTCCTTATAGAGCTGTATGCACTCTATAGCCAATATTCTCACACCCACATTCTAGGAGAGCCATTGTAACTGTCAATAAGTGAAGAGCCCAGCTGACATGGCTCAGTGTTTGAGCCTCTTGATCTATGAACCAGAAGGTCAGGGCACATGCTCAGGTTGCTGGCTCAATCCCCAGTGGGGGCGAGCAGGAGACAGCCAATCAGTGATTTTCTTTCATCATTGATGCTTCTATCTCTCCCTCTCCATTCCTCTCTGAAATCAATAAAAATATATTTTTTAAAAAAAGGATAAGTGAAGAGAAATCAGCCCTCAATGGCCCTTCAACCAGTGAACTACTTATACAAGTTTGTATGGAGGCAAGAAGGAACTCTTCCCCTATTCTTGGCCAAAAGCTACTCTCACATAGTGGCTTATGAGTTGAATTTTTAAGCATATTTCTTTGCTGATGGAAATATGTTTTCTTAAAGTCACAAGAGATTGGCATAAGAAAATAAACTGCCAAGGAAAGTTGAAAATAAACTGCCAAGGAAAGTTGAAAATAAAGAGCATTGTTCCATTCATTGAGTCACAGTTTCAGGCAAAGCCTTTGGACTTGCCACACCTGTGGATTTCCATTCTGCAGACACAGTGAGCGAGCAGGAAAAACCCACAGCTGGGAATTAGCCGCTGAAGATAAGACAGCTAAGCCGATTTCTGAGCTGTAGAGTGAGCAGCTCTGGCAGCAAGTGATGACGAGCGACATTCCATTCTCCTCCACACCCAGGGGGAGCACCAGTACCAAACAGCTGTCTGCCAAGAGGGAGCAAGAGGGAAAGTTCCAGAACTTTCTGGAAGAGACACCTTCTGGAAGGAATACCATCAAATAAGGGGCGGGGGGAGTAATGTCACACTATAACTCATGGCTCTTTCGTAATCTGGCTTTTATTTACTTCTCCTGACTCCATTTCTTCAATCAACACATATTTACTGAGAGTTCACTGAGCTAGGTGCTGAGGAGGTAATGATCAAAACAGAGGCTCCTCTCTCACATGCCCTTCAGCAGGAAGCAGACGACCAATTGCACAGTATAAATGTGACATCATAACCATAAATATGCTTCAAAGGAGAGGGGTCTGATGCTAAGAAAGAGGGGGTTTGAAAGTTAGGGAGCTCGGGGCCAGAATTGGAATGTGAAGGAAAGCAGGTGAGAAGCAGTGAGAGAAGAGGTTCTAAGCAGAGGGACAGCCTTCAATGCCCGTCAACATTGCAGCTCTTCACATTTCATTTCTAGTTTCTTGAGAACATGAGTGAACATGATATAGTGGAAAACAATGGAATTTAAAGTTAGTTGGTCACATCCTTGCACTATGACAACACTTGTACAATCTCGAACAAGTTACTTAGATTTTCCGAGCCTGATTTTTGTCATAAACTTGGGGCAATAAAACCCATCACACAATAAATGCTAGTTCCCACCCCCATTGGCTAATTTTCATAATCTCTACGAGACTCAGTGCCTTCATTGAAAAAGTAAAAACCATACCTGCATCAGGGAATTTACATTTAAGTGTGTTCATTTGTAAACTCTAAAGCATTATGTAATTTATCAGGCATTATTGATCACTCATCAAATAGTTGAGAGGCCTACTTCAATCCAGAACCTGTAATGGGTACTGGAGGAATGGAAGGCTGACTGAGGCAGAGTCTCGCCCTCAAGAGAGAGTTGCTGGAGGAGAAATTCATTCTTTGCCCAGCCCCAGAGGAAAGAAGGCAGCCAGGGCAGAGGGACAGGCCTCTGTGGTCTGCTCAGGCATCCACGTTCCCAGCACTTGGCGCTCCCTGGGGGATACCTGATACCCTGCCCCAGCCATTAGCTGAGAGCTTGCCCAGACTATCTGACCCAAGGCCCTAGGCACAGGGCCGCAGGATGGATTTCTAAATCTTCAAAATAACCAGACAGAGGAATCTTAACAACAAACAAATATGACTCGAGTGCGGTGGGGAAGTAGTTGCGCTGACGGATGGAGAAGGCTGTCAAGGATAAGGAGAGGAAAATCACTATAGATTTTTGTGTTTCTGGTGAAAGTGGATAGAACAATCCAGATTCTCTGATTTCCAGCCCGGCCACCCAGGCCTCTCTCTTTCAAGCTCCTTTTGTCTTATTTTCCTCTCCCTTCAGAGAAATATAAAATGAGTATGAGGTGGAAGATTCATTGCCCAACTATGATTCAGGAGAAAGCTCAGCCGCAGAACAGGCAAGTGTGGCATTGCCTGGAGAAAAGGGACTTGCAGAGGCAGGTCTCAGATAGATCCACCCCTGATTTTGCAAAGAAGGCACCTCCTTCACTACAAGTTCTAGAACCTTCAAGTTCATAATGAAACTATTTTGCCCTGTCACCTGGCACAATGCATCTAGCAGGACCAGTGTGAGTAAACCAGTCTGAGGCTTCTCTACAACATGACCCACGGGGACAAAGCAGGTACTGTTTGCTGCCTGAAGATTGCGACTCTCCTGGTGGCTCTAAGTCCAGAACTCCTATTCCTGGGAGCTGGAGTGCAGCTTCGAGACAACGGGTATGATGGGTTACTCATTGCAATCAATCCTCGGGTGTCCGAGGATCAGAACCTCATCCCAAACATCAAGGTGAGTGGCAAAAATGAAGTCAAGTTCATTATCCCATTAGAACAGACCTGTAGCCTTCTGTAGGGAGCTAACAACCCCTTCTGATTTGTAATTTGAGCCGTAAAGAGAGCGGCGTTTCTGAAAGATTGCACCAAACGTTATGATTATGGGCAAGCCAGAGTGTTCACCTAATTCTGGGTAGTCTCAGTTCACAGACGGTTGATCTCGTCCTCTTTTACTTTTTGTTGTTGATTACTACTAATTTTAGTGTTTTTTGTGTTCCTGCATGACTGTTTTGGGGTGGCAACTTAAGAAATAATGTACTGTGGCAACAAAGAACAGATGTTTGACTGATGAATAAGCATGATTTTGTGCTTATTAAAATCATGTGGTTGGATTCCCTCCTGAGGGTGAGAATTCTCAGACAGAAAGAGTGGTAGTCTGGATGGAGTGCCAAAGAGCAAAGTTCTTGCTTTTTACCTGAATGTTCTCTAATTGACTATTTTCACCTTACAACAAGGAAGGATCACAACTCCATCACTTAGGAGCCTCCTTTCGTTAACGCTTTAGTGAAATTAGTAACATTTGTAAGGTGTGGTCTCGAACATGCCCACAGGTGTGACATGAAAAGGATTTGTTTGGTAAAAGCTTAAAAGCCTTTCACAAAATTGGAAAATTATATAGGCAAGCCCAGACACGTAATTAGTGTCCTAAAAATCTTCTCTAGAAAACCATTTAAGTTTAGTTTGTTCCTAAGTTTTCAAGTCTAATGCTGTCTCTAATAGAAATGGGCTCCTTCAAAATGTTTCCATTATTTGTTACTATTACTTTATTCAAGTGTGACTAGCAAATTCAAACATAAAGGACTTACAATGATAAAGGATAAAACAAGCTTTTCTTTTATTTGGTTATAGGAAATGGTAACCGAAGCTTCTTTTTACCTGTTCAATGCTACCAAGAGAAGAGTGTTTTTCAGAAATACAAAGATTTTAATACCTGCCATGTGGAAAGCTAATAATTACAGCAAAGTTAAACAAGAATCATATGAAAAGGTAAGAATTCAGTTTCATTAAATGAGCCTAAATCAAGGGTGGGAGGGTGAAACAACCAAAATACTGTGTTCAAACTTTAAAAGTGAGAACTTATGCAAAAATAAATCATTGATATTAATATGCAAATACAGTATTGGGAAGATTGTTAACCACAAAATATATAGATATATAATAAAGGAGTACAAATTTTGCACTAAAAGGTAAGCAAAATGCCATTGCTCAGGTAGCCTCTCAGATTGCTTTACTTTGTAACCTACAGGGTCTTTCCTGAAATTTCTGGTTAAGGACCAAAAACTAGCTTTATCTATTAAGTCTGAGCTGTAAAGGGAACAATTCCAGTTATGACTATCTTTATAATCTGTCGGGGCAGTAAACAGGCATGTCCAGAGAGAAACATTGGCCACCCATGCATATAAAAATATGACTGTCTTCTGCCAGCGTGTAAATTAGGAAAATTTCTGTGTCTATTTGATTCCCAAACCCATGTTCTTTGCACTAAGCTATGTTGTCTCTAGCTTTCTATAGAGATTGCATTAACCAGTTTGGCCATCTGTGGAACAAAGAAGTATTGGAGATAACCAACCCCCTAACCAGGTAGTATTCCTGATCCCAATGAAGAAATAAATAACTAAAGCAAAAATGAGAATATGACTGAACAGAAAGATTAAAGGAAATAATAGTCATTAAAGGCTGTTCATATATCTGTTGGATACCAATTTCTTTAACCTCATATTATCAATTAAGGCAACTCTTAGTGGATAATAATTATGCACAGTATCCATTCTAGGCACTATGGAGGACTCAAGGACAAGCAAGATGATTCCTGTGAATCTAGTTTCACGTAGGTAGGAAGGCGGGGAGGAGAGAAAGGGTTAGGAATAGTAGGCAGGCACTGGGTTACTGTGGTCTACAAGGTAGAATGCTAATCCTGAACAGCCTGAGTATTCCATCCTTTGCAAAGCAATTTCTCTTTTGCTTCAGGACAAATTTCAGGAAATAGAAATGAGATTTTGTCCAAATGACAAGGGCATGGCATCTGTAGCTCTTTTTGTAGGTGTTGCCTTACATCCCCATGACATGTTTTATATCTGAAAGTTTATACCTTGATCCCCTTTACCCATTTCCACACCCCAACCCTCCTGTCCTCTGACAACCACTAATCTGTTCTCTATGAGTCTGGTTTTGTTTTTTAGATTCCACATATAAGTGAAATCATGCAGTATTTGTCTTTCTCTCTGACTTCTTTCACTTAGCATAAGGCTTCCAGGTCTATCCATGTTGTTGCAATGGCAAGATTACATTCTTTGTTATTTCATTGTGTGTGTGTGTATTATATAATATATGTAATATATATACATATATTACATCTATAATAACAAAAGCCTAATGCACTTCCTTCCTTCCGGACAAAGCCACAGTGGTAGAGGGGGCTGAGGCAGAGGCAGCAACCACATGTACGGGGGCCAAGGCCTTTGCATGACTTTTGTGCATTGGGCCTGTAATATGTATATATACATATATCATATTTATAATATCTTTTTTATCCATTCATCCTTTGATTGATACTAAGGTTTTTCCCCATATGTTGGCTATCTACACTAATAAAAGACAAACATGCAAATTGACCATACTTTCGCTATACCTAAAGCCATGCCCACCAACCAATCAAAGCAACTATATGCAAATTAACCCAACGAAGATGGCGGCCGGCAGCCACAAAGCTGGAGCAAGGAGGAGGCTTGGTTGCCCCAATGATGGAGAAGCCAAGCTTCCTGCTTGCCGCAGCGGGCTCTGAGCTCCACTCAAAGCAACAAAGTTTCAATTATAGAAGGTAAATAAACCCCAGATACCTGCTTTCAACCGGCTGTGGCCACGGAGCTGGAGCAAGCAGGAGGCTTCCCTCCTGCCCACCCTGGCCAGCTCTGAGCTTCTCTCAAGGCTACAAAGTTTCAATTGTAGAAGGTAAATAAATCCCAGAAAAAAGAAAAAAATAGGAGGCTGGGAGCTTCCATCGCCAGGGGGCTTGGCCAGCCTGAAAATGGCCCTCAGCCCCTCACCCAGACTGGTCAGGCACCCCAGTGGGGACCCCCACTCTAAAAGGGGTGTGACTAGCCTGAAAACAGCCATCAGTCCCTCACCCAGGCTGGCCAAACCTCCATGGGGTGAGGGTCCCCACCGGGGTGGGGGGGCTTGACCAGCCTGCAAACAGCCATCAGCCCCTCACCCAGGCTGGCCAGGCACCCCAGTAGGGACCGCCACCCTGAAGGGGGTGTGACCAGCTGCAAACAGCCATCAGCCCCTCACCCCAGACCGGCCAGGCACCCAGTGGGGACCCCACCCTGAAGGGGGTGCAGGCAGCCTGAAAACAGCCATCAGCCCCTCATCTAGGCTGGCCAGGCACCCCAGCGGGACCCCCACCCTGATCTGGGCCACCCTTCAGGGCAAACCAGCTGGCCCCCACCCGTGCACCAGGACTCTATCCTATATAATAAAAGGGTAATATGCAAATTGACCCTAATAGCAGAACGACTGGGAATGACTGGTCACCATGACACACACTGACCACCAGGAGGCAGATGCTCAATGCAGGAGCTGCCCCCTGGTGGTCAGTGCGCTCCCACAGGGGGACCTCTGCTCAGCCACAAGCCAGGCTGATGGCTGCCAGTACAGCAGTGGTGGTGGGAGCCTCTCCTGCCTCCACAGCAGTGCTAAAGATGTCTGACTTCAGCTTAGGTCTTCTCCCTGCTGGCAAGTGGACATGCCCCAAGGGCTGCCGGGCTGCCAGAGAGATGTCTGACTGCCAGCTTGGGCCCGATCCCCGAGGGAGCGGTCCTAAGCCAGCAGGTGGACATCCTCCGAGGGGTCCCAGACTGCAAGAGGGCATAGGCCGGGCTGAGGGACCCCCCTGAGTGCACAAATTTTTGTGCACCGGGCCTCTAGTTGTAAATAATGCTGAAATGAATGTACAGTGCATCTATCATTTTAATTAATTAATTAATTAATTAATTGCTTTCATTTTCTTCAATAAATATCTAGAATTGCAATTGTTTGATCATATGCCAGTTTTAGTTCTCATTTTATGAGGAAACTTCATACTGTGTTCCATAGTGATTGCACCAATTTACATTCTTACCAACAGTGAATAAAAGATCCCAGGTTTTTACATCCTCATCAATGTTATTCTTGTCTTATTTTATAACTAGAGGCCCGGGTGCATGAAATTCGGGCACTCAGGGAGAGGTCCTTTAGCCCGGCTTGTGCCCTCTTGCAGACCAGGGGCCCTAGGGAGTGGGCCTAAGCCACAGTCTGGCCTCCCTTTGCGGGAGGCAACCTGTGGGCTGATTGGGGAACAGGGCTGGCTGGTGAGTGGCCAGCCCCACCTCCTGATCCCCCCTCTACCACCACTGGTTGCTGCTCCCCCTCCCCCCCATTGACATCTCCTCCCTCTGCCCACTGGCACCCATCTTGGCTGGCATGGAGCCACTTGCTTGCTGCCGCCCCCCCCCCCCCCTGACTGGTCATTCTACCGTTTGGTTAATTTGCATATTAGGCTTTTATTATATAGGATAACCATTCTGACAGGTATGAGGCGATATCTCATTGTGGTTTTGAATTGCGTTTGTCCATTTACATTTAAGTAATTATTGATAGACTAGAGGCCCGGTGCATGAAATTCATGCATAGGGGGTGGGTCCCTCAGCCCGACCTGCACCCTCTTCAATCTGGGAGCCCTCAGGGGAGCCCTCTCCAATCCGGGAGCCCTGATGACTGAGGCCCACAACCCGTGGTTCTCTGCTCTCTGTGGGGTCTGGCCGCTCCATGCCCACTGCCTAGAGACTCTCTGCGGCACCGAGGCTCTCCGTGGCCACCCCAGCTGCTCCGCACACACACGCACGCTGCCATGAGGTCTTCCATGGCCGGGGCGGGATGCTTGCCTCATCGCTGCAGTGATGACGCAAGCATCCACACCATCCACTTCGCACCCGCTGCCCAGAGGCCCTCTGCGGCAGGGGCGGAATGCTTGCCTCATCGCCACGGCGACGAAGCAAGCATTCTGCCAGGCCGCTCATGCTGCCTACTCTCAGTGGCCGCCCCCCAGGACTGGGGGACTCTGGCGAGGCTGAGGGAACTGGGCGCTATCATCTTGTGGGTATGGGCACCAACATCTTTGTGATGGAGTGATGGTTAATTTGCATATTACCCTTTCATTAGATGGGATATGTAATTATTGATATTTTGTTAATTTTTTATTAGCTGTTTTGTAGTTTCTATGTGTTCTTTTTCTCTTCTCTTGCTCTTTCCCTGTGGTTTGATTACTTTATTTGGTATTATGCTTACATTCCTTTCTCATTATCTTTTGTGTATCTGCTATGGGTTTTTGTTTTGTGGTTACTATAAAGCTCACATAGAGCAGCCTATATCCATAAAACAGTCTGCTTTAAATTGATAGCAAGTCACATTTCAGCACATTCTAAAACTCTACACTTCTACTCCCCTTACCATGTTTTATATTTTTGATGTCACATTTTATATCTTTTTATTTTATGCATACCTTAACTAATTACTGTAATTTTAGTTAATTTTACTACCTTTTTCTTTTAACTTCATAATACCTTTATAAGTGATGACTCCATTGCTTTAAATATATATTTACCTTTATCGGTAGGATTTTTACTTTGATGTGTTTTCTTGTTATTAATTAGTGCCATTTCTTTTCAGCTTAAAAAAATCCCTTAACATTTCTTGTAAAGATAAATTAGTGGTGACAAACTTCTTTGGATTTTGCTTTCCTGGAAGACTCTCTATTTCTCCTTGAATTCTGAATGATAACCTTGCTGATAGAGTATTCTTGGTTGAAAATTAATTTTTTTTCAGTACTTTTAATATGTCTTGCTGCTCCCTTCTGGCCCATAAAATTTCTGCTGAAATATCTTCTGATAGCCTTATGGGGTTTCCCTTGTATGAAATAAGTTGTTTTCTCTCACTGCTTTCAAAATTGTCTTTATCTTTTGCCATTTTAATTATAATGTGTCTTGGTGTGTATGTCTTTGGGTTTACCTTATTTGGAACTCTCTGGGCTTTCTGGACCTGGATGTCTGTTCACTTCCCCAGGTTAAGAAGTTTTCAGCAATTATTTCTTCAAATACTTTTCTGCCCCATTTCTCTCTCTCTTTTCGCCTTCTTGGATCTGTAAATGCAAATGTTATTTCTTTCAATGTTGTCCTATGAGTCTTTTCAGCCATATTCACTTTTTAAAAATTATCTTCTCCTTGTGTTGCTCTGCTTGTGTGAGTTCCAATGCTTTTTCTTACAGCTCACTGATCTGTTCTTCTGCTTTATCCAATATGTTTTTGAACCTCTCTAGTATATTCTTCAGTTCAGTTATTGTATGCTTCAGTGTTATATCTTCTGTTTGATACTTTCTTTTATGTTCTCTTTCTTTGTTGAAGTTCTCACTACGTTCATCCATTCTTTTCCCAAGTTTGCTAAACAACTTTATGGCCATTCATTTGAATTCTTTATCAGGTAGATTACTTCTTTATATAATTAAGATTTTTCTGAGTTTTTGTCTTGTTCTTTTATTTGGAATATATTTCTTTGTTTCATCACTTTGTTTAACTCCATTTCTGTGTATTAGGTAAGACAGCTACTTCTCTCAGTCTTGAATGAGTTGGCTTGTATAGGTGATGAACCTTGTTATTCAACTTTGCCCTAGCTCTTGGTTGTCTCTTAACCCTTTGTGATGTTTAAACAGTCTGATTTATTCTTAATAGGTCCCCATTGTTGAGGGAGTGGCAAGACCTGTCAGTTTCTCAAGGAGAGGAATCTTATTTAGCACCTAGTTTCAAGTCTATTTGGAAGCCAGACTCTCAGGCAGCAGCTTTTAAAGTTCTTGAATATATCCATAATCATTACCCCTGCTGGTCTTCAGATCAGGAGATCTGGAAGAGTTTCCTAGGTGATGCTGGCTGTCTTCAGTAAGGCAGCAAGAAACCCTTAACTGTCATGCCTCGGCTTCAGTGATGCCTCGAGAAAATGTCTTGTCTGTGTGTGCACATGCACACATGCTGCCTTTAGGGAGGGAGCAGGGGGATGCTGTGATGTTGGTGCTCGCAGGCCGCAGCCAGGGAGTGGGAGAGTGTTGCAACTGGCTTTCCTGGTGACTTTCTGCTCATCTTCCCCACCCAGGGAGTGGTTGAATCTTGCAACCCCACTCTCCCATTTCAGCAAGGTGATGGGAAAGTGTAGAAATGACTCATCCTGCCCGTCCTAGCAATGCAGTGTGTGTGTGTATGGGGGGGGGGTGCAACACCCAATCTCACTCACTTGTGCTAGCAGGGCGGGTGGAGAATGCAAAAATAGAATCTGCCAGTGCCTCCATCTCCAGAGAGAGTTTCAACTTTTCTCTGCTCCATCCACAGGTGCTTTAAGATTAGTGAATGAATCTCCTTCAGCGGTTCTCAACCTGTGGGTCGCGAACAATGAAAATACATCCTGCATATCAGATATTTACATTATGATTCATAACAGTAGCAAAATTACACTTATGAAGTAGCAACAAAAATAATTTTATGGTTGGGGGTCACCACAACATGAGGAACTGTATTAAAGGGTCGCAGCATTGGGAAGGTTGAGAACCACTGGTGGTGCTTTGCAAACTTCTTCTTTTGTACTGGGTCCCCGGACAAATGAAACGTCACATAAGCCCTTTAAAAGAAGAACCTCAGTTCCCTAAAGCCCTTTGGGCCCCTTGGACAGCAGCCCCATTGGTTTTCTAAGCCACACATGTGTGGGGCTTGTCTCTCCAGTTCAGACCCCCGGTGATGTAGCTCTCTCCTCTGGGGGAAGCAGCAGACTGGTGTATCCTCCCTATCGTGTGTCGCTACATTAGAGATGCTTGTCTCTGCTTCCCTACCCATCTCAATGTGGTCCTTTTATCTTTTCTTCATGGAAGAGCAGTTTAGTTTGCAGATTTTTTGGAGGAAAATGACCCATATGTAGCTATAGATTCTGTGTGTCCATGTCCAAGGGAGGAGGCGAGTTCAGCATCTTCCTGTGCTGCCATCTTGGACCCCCATCTGAAGGTGGCACAGCTCAGTGCAATTTCAGAAAATTTTAATCTGGGAAACTGGGAGGGCAAATGGAAGAAATGAAACTCTGTGGGAATTTGCTAAACTGTTAAAATGTAGATGGTTTATGTGTTTTTAAAAAATTTTATAGGGGTGACATTACTCAACATGAACATATAGGATTCATGTGTGGATTACTAATTGACAAAATTTGTATATAAGACCATGCGCTCACCACCCAAAGTCAAATCTCTTGTCATCACATATTAGAACCCCTTTCTTCCCCCACCTTCCTCCCTCTGGCAACCACCACACTGCTGTTTGTGTTCATAAGTTTCAGTATTATATTCCACATATGAGTTAAATCATATAGCTCTTAGCTTTTTCTGTTTGACTCATTTCACTTCACATAATATTCTCAAGGTCCATCTGGTTGTTGTAAATGATGCTATTTCATTCTTTCTTATGATCGTGTAGTACTCCATTGTGTATATATACCACATCTTCTGTATCCAGTCCTCCATTGTAGGGTACTTTAGCTGTTTCCAACTCTTTGGCCACTGTGAATAATGCTGTAATGAACATTAGGGTACATATATCTTTGCATATAAATTATTTTGAGTTTTTTGGATATATACCAGGAGTGGGATTGTTGGGTCGTATGATAATTTTTAATTTTTTGAGGAATTGCCAAACTGCTTTCCATAGTTGTTGTACCAGTCTACATTCCCACCAGCAGTGAATGAGGGTTCCCTTTTTTCCACAACCTCTCTAACACTTGTTGTTGCTTGTCTTGTTGATAATGGCCACTCTAACTGGTGTAAGGTGGTATCTCATTGTAGTAGAATATTTGATGGACTTGACCCCAAAGGCAAGGGAGGTAAAGGCAAAAATAAATGAATGGGACTATATCAAACTGAAGAGCTTCTGCACAGCAAAATAAATGGACAACTAAACAAACAGGCAGCTAACAAGATGGGAGATGATATTTGCAAACAGTAGCTCTGATAAAGGTTTAATTTCCCAAATATATAAAGAACTCATAAAATTCAACACCAAACAAATAAACATTCCAATCAAAACATGGGCAGAGGACCTGAAAATACACCTCTCCCAAGAAGACATACAAACAGCCAATAGATATATGAAAAGATGTTCAACCTCACTGGCAATCAGGGAAATGTAGATGGTCTTTAAAGTGCCAAATAATTTTGTTGATATTTAGTTGTGAATGCATTTTAAACTCCATCTATAAGGCACTTTAAAAATATGTTTTTAAATTTGAATATAATGTACAGATCTGAAGTGTACTGTTCAAAGTATTTATTGTGTATATGTTTATGTCACCAACATCACAGTTGAGCTATAGAGTGTTACAAGGTATTTCTTTTCATTTAGGCAAATGTTATAGTGACTGCCTCGTCTGGGGCACATGGAGGTGATCCATATACCCTACAATATAGAGGGTGTGGAAAAGAGGGGAAACACATCTATTTCACACCTGACTTTCTACTGAATGATGACTTAACAGCTGGCTATGGATCCCGAGGTAAGAAATAGACATTTGCCATTACTTTTTACAATATTCTGGGCTTAGTGCTGAAAAGGACTCAGAGAACCTGAAATTTGCCAAAGACTTACCATATGGTTGGGAGATAGGCCACACACCCATGAAAAAATGAGGAACAAAGTGGGCCAAAAAGAATTAAGCACCAGGTTAATGGTCCAGACAGTTAGTACTGTAAGAATTTAGTGAAAGGAGAAAACATTTTGAGCTAAGGATGGTCAGAAATGGCTTCATTGAGCAGTGGATCTTCAAGGTTGAATATCATTTTAATAAAAGGAAAAGGGGGAGAGAGCAATGGAAATAGTATGGATAAATTTGTTCTAGCAGAAGAATCCAGGGCATATTTAGACATGTGAACAGTAGATCCTATTAATGGGGCAGAGTGACTGTGGGCAGTGAAGTAGTAGGTGAAAATGCTGAAATACACATGGGGGTTAGTGATGGAGAGCTTCAAATGCCCAAATTAGTAATTCACCACTGAAAGCTTATAAACACAGGAGTGCCAACATCAAAGCATTGCTTTGAGATGATGAAATGGACTGTGAGGATAATCTGGCTTCTTCATATCAATGAGGGAAAACTGGATAAAAGGAGAACAACTAAGAGAAGGTCAGGTACAAGGCCATGAGACTGGAATGTGGAGGCAGTGAGATGAGGAGGACAGGAAAGGTAGTAATAACAACAATGAGAATTTTCCATGTTCTAGATGCTGTGCTGTTTGCTTTTCAAATGTTATCTTGTTGAATCCTAACAACTCTACGTGATGAGAGATATTCCAGAAGGGAAAAGGAGAACTAGAGGTCTGAAGTGCTAAAGTATGAAGGTTAAGGGGGATGTATGTGAGCAGCATTAGGGACACACCAAGTTTTTCGCAGAAATGGAAGGAACCAACTTAAAGGGGGAAATCTACAAGTATGGATTGAGGCAAGTTGATTGTGAGGAGCAGTGAACTATCCTGGTAGAAAAAAAAAAACAGCCTGTGGTTGAATGTGTGTGGCTGGAGTTTGGGAAAGTAGACATTTAGTGGGTGAGATCTGAGGGAGAAACTATGGTGAGAAAAGAGCAGCAGGTCAAGGACCAACCATCCCAGTCTTAATTTTTTAATTTTTTGTTTTTTATTAGCGGCCCAATGCACGAAATTTGTGCAAGGGGCTTGGCCCTCGCAGCCCCAACTTCATCCGGAAGGTCATCCGGAAGGACATCCGGAAGGTCGTTCGGCTGTCCAGTCTAATTAGCATATTAGCTCTTTATTACATAGGAGAATAGTATTGCCTTCCAATAATGTTACTATGATTACCCCCATTTAAATCTAAACAGATTCTGTTATCCTCTATATAGCTAGCAGGAGTTGGGGCAACATGCTCTATAAATCACATTTTATAAGACACTTAAAACTTTGTAAGAGTTTTTTTTTTTCTGGTAACTATGTGTTGCTGATAATCACTGCATAAATATATAACTTCATCAGCACTTCTAAATTCCATGAGTAGGCACAAACTTTTCCTTAACACTTTCAACTTACACTATTCCCTTCCTTCCTTTGTCCCAAGGTCAAAAAATTGCACAATATGCCACAGCTTGAGTCAACTGAGCAAGCACTTCCTGGGTTTCCATAACTTTAACAATTTTTTTTTAAAGTGCACTTTGAAAGGGGAGTTAAACTGAAAAGCATCACGGAAGGAGAAGTCAGTTTTTGATCTGAATGTTGAAGGAAATGCAATATTTTGAGAGGTAGAGAAAAAGTTATAAAGGATTGCATGCTGAGGATGAGGGTTTCCATGAGCTAAGGGTTGCAAATAAATATAAATGTGAAGAATCAGGTATAAAAAAAAAGGAAACATCTATGCTAGAGAGGAAGTTCTGTGATTTCTTTGCTCCTTCTTTCTCTCTGACTGCAATATTTTAATCATCGTTCTGGATAGTAGAATTATTCTTCATTGTTCTGAAGAATAAGAAAAGTTTATTTGCTTATTTGGTATCTTAGTTTGTCTGGGCTGCTATAACAGACTATCACAGACTAGGTGGCTTATAAACAGCAGAAATTTCTCACAGTTCTGGAGCCTGGAAGTCCAAGATCAAGGCACCGGCAGGTGACACTGAATATACCCTTCCTGGTATATAAACAGCCATCTTCTCATTGTGTCCTCACCTGGCAGAAAAGGAAAGGAGCACTCTGGATTCTCTCTCTCTTATTGTTGTTGTTGTTGTTGTTCTTAATCCTCACCCAAGGATATTTCTTGCATTGACTTTTTTTTTTAGAGAGAGTGGAAGGGAGGAAAAGAGAGAGAGAGAGAGAGAGAGAGAGAGAGAGAGAGAAACATTGATGTGAGAGAGTCATATCAATTGGTTGCCTCCCACACACGCCCCAACTTATGCAGGGGTTGGAATCTGCAACCCAGGTACATGCCCTTGACTGGGAATCAAACCCGAAAACCTTCTGTGTGCAGGCCGACACTCTAACCACCAAGTAACATCAGCCAGGGCTGGAATCTCTTTTATAAGGTCACTAATCAATTATGGGGTTCCACCCTCATGATCTAATGACCCCCAAAAGGCCCCTACCTCCTAATACCATCACATTGGGGATTAGGATTTCAACATCTGAATTTTGTTGGCACATAAACGTTCAGTTCATTGCACTTAAATATGCTTCTTTTCTTTTCCCCAAATCCTGACGTTATAGGCCTATATGAATCTCAATAGAAGC
Source organism: Myotis lucifugus (assembly GCF_000147115.1). Taxonomy (NCBI): domain Eukaryota; kingdom Metazoa; phylum Chordata; class Mammalia; order Chiroptera; family Vespertilionidae; genus Myotis; species Myotis lucifugus. Next base: position 3,076,184 of record NW_005871174.1, on the reverse strand, counting down.
CTGTTAGGCAGCTTCATTGAGGAAATGAGAAGATGTAGGACTGCTCACTAGTTTCAAATAGATGTACCAGCAAATCACCGGTTTGCATTTATGGGACTAGACATATGGGACTCTGCCTCTTTTATGATGATGGGGGGCGGGGTAAAGGAGAGGTGATGAGAATGGGGTGAGAAAGATGAAAGTAGAAGAGAGAATTATACTTCAACCCTTTGGAATGAGTACACATAGTCAAGTACTGTTACATCTTCACTGATTAGCAAGTCCATTGCTGAGATTTTAGGAACTCAAAACAAAAGCTCTCTCATCCGCAGGCAGAGTGTTTGTCCACGAATGGGCCCATCTCCGTTGGGGTGTGTTTGATGAATATAACAATGAAAAACCTTTCTACATAAATGGGCAAAATCAAATTGAAGTAACAAGGTTAGTAATTTTCTCATGCTAAAAATTCAGTTTATTTATTTTTTACTCTATAGTTAAGTTTATAATGGCAGCTAAAACTTAATGGACAATTTTCAGTTTTGTAATGTTATTACATTTTTTAAATGCTTACATGACTCAAATATCCAAAAGTGATATTCTTAGATATCTCACACCCACCATTGTCTTTACCCTGTGCTCTCTCATTCCCTCTAGATAACCATTTTTATTAGTTTCTTATTTTTTCATGATTTCTCTAGAAGATTTTTAAAAAATGTGTATTTTCTTCATTCTTTTTTTAAAATTACATAGTGTTTTATTATGTGGATGTAACACAATTTTTCAGTCACTCTCCTGTTGTACAAGTGGGTTGTTCCCAATCTTTTACTGCCAATATTACTACAGGTGATAATGCTATATATGTGCCATTTCTCATGTATGCAGGCCGATCTGTATATGTATTAAATAACTTCCAAGAATTACTGACTCAAAGGGTACGCCGAGCTGTAATTTTGGTAGGTGTTGACTGATTCCTCTCCTAAAGGTTGTATTGTTTTTCACTCCCTTCAACGATTTGAGATGACCTATTTAGGAAGGAATCCTTTCAAATATCACTACGTGTCCATTCTCTTCTTCCTCTGATGTCCAATGGCAATGAGCTCAAAGGAGCCCTGACTTGGGATACTGCCTCTCATGCTCTTCCGTGGAATTCCAAAAGTTCACGTTGATTTCCTGGTAACTTTTGCTTTGACCTTGTTTAGTTGGTAAAGCCCTTAGCAATACAAAACCTCTCATCAAGATCAAATTCTTTAAAATAAAGTGGAGGCCATTTCTAAATTGAACTTTAATAGAGCAGTTTTAAAAATATTTTATGTGTCTTTAGCAAGCTACAGTCTTTGCAACTCATTATTATATGAGCTAGTGAAGAAGAAACACAAGTATTTCTAAAATAGACCTAATTTTTCTTTCTATTTTTAGGTGCTCATCTGACATTACGGGCATATTTGTGTGTGAAAAAGGCCCTTGCCCCCAAGAGAACTGTATTACCAGTGAGCTTTTCCAAGGAGGTTGCATGTTTTTATACAATAGCACGCAGAATGCAGCAGCATCAATAATGTTCATGCAAAGTCTATCTTCTGTAAGTATGGCCTTGGAATGACACACTTCTACAAGATCTCATCTCTCCCCAAGGCAGACTGATATGTTTTAAACATTTAAACAAAAAATATAAGATTCATTGCCGAAACTGGTTTGGCTCGGTGGATAGGGCGTCTGCCTGCAGACTGAGGGGTCCCGGGTTCGATTCCGGTCAAGGGCATGTACCTGGGTTGCGGGCACTTCCCCAGTGGGAGATGTGCAGGAGGCAGCTGATCGGTGTTTCTCTCTCATCGATGTTTCTGGCTCTCTATCTCTCTCCCTTCCTCTCTGTAAAAAAATCAATAAAATATATTTAAAAAAAATATATAAGATTCACTATTTTTTAGAGCTTGGGGGACCATAGAGTTTATCTACTTTTTATTTTACAGATTATAAAGTAATTGAGACCGCAAAGATGATCACCAAAAATAGATTCCTTAAGAAAAGTGATTATTTGCTTTCCAGAGAAGGTGTTTTTAACAATGGGAGCCCTATAAACCTAAAAATAAATTGCTCACATAGTGGTGTTCCTGTATCTTTTCACAGGAAGGTGTACTGGGTTAATGAGGGATATAACACAGGATCGCTGCTGTCATTTGAGGTAGCAATCCACTCCTATTTTAATTGCACTAATTATCTTTCCATTGTTTCACATAGTCTAGAACAGCGGTTCTCAACCTGTGGGTTGCGACCCTTTTGGTGGTCGAACGACCCTTTCACAGGGGTAGCCTAAGACCATCCTGCATATCAGATATTTACATTATGATTCATAACAGTAGCAACATTACAGTTATGAAGTAGCAACGAAAATAATTTTATGGTTGGGTCACAACATGAGGAACTGTATTTAAAGGGCCAGAAGGTTGAGAACCACTGGTCTAGAACTTAAAAAGAAAATTTCAGGTTCTACTAAGGGAAGTCAACTAACCCCTGGCTTTGCAGGTTGGGAAACTCAACCTTGTCATCATTACACACCAACTGGCAAGAGACTAGTGTATAAATCCAGAACACCAATTTAAAAATTATTTTAAAAGAGTACTCTGCCATGGGCATCCAATATTTGCCTCTTTAGTCCAGTCCATTTTCTCTCTGAAGGAAGCAGCATGGAACAGTCAATTCCTCACCAGAAGCCTGCTGTGAGAGCATGGAATCAGAAAGGAGGGACTTAGGTGATACAGGGGTTCAGTGGCATCAGCCTTCCTGACCAGATGTATCTATCCATCTTCACAAAAACCTGAAGGTCACGTCTGTGAGTCATCTCTGCTCCACTGAGCTTAAAGCACCATGGGCATGCGTCTCTGTGAAGTTGTCTGTTCCCACAGCCGACCAATACCCCTTGGACTGACACACTGATTTTTAGATAACTTTTTTCTTCAGTCTGGTTTTAGTCAAGACGGAGTCATTCCTTAAATTTGAAGTGATATTTCTTAGTATTTTTGTGTGATCCATTACGTTTTTAATTTATAGCTTTAGTGTATGAAGCCAATCTAATTTCATGTATTTCACCCACATTGATGTGACTAGACACTGTCCTTGTGATCCTTTGAAAGATCGACGCATTAATACCCAGTCAGATAAGCTTTACAATCACCTAACCACAGTCATGAAACAGAGTTAAAAACAAGTAACAACAAAGAGAGTAGGTTCTACTCCTGTCTCGCCATTCTACTAAGAAACTTGTGTTCTTATGCAATTATTAACCCTTTGAAGCTTCCATTTCCTCTTCTATGGAATTAGAACTGGGATGAAGAGATTCTTCTAGCTTTAAGTGCCCCTGGTTCCATTAACAGGAAGCAGCTATTCTTTGTAGGAATATAGCCATGGGGAATAGATGGTAACACATTACTTTAAAATGAAAACCACACCTTTACAGGGTTGTTGACACAGGCCTAATATTATTAAATGAATTCTACCTATATTTCCAAATAAGGAGAAAGATCAGGAAGTAGATTTAAGTTGGTTTTCTCCTTATCCTGTTTTTACAGAGATCAATATTTGAACTAGGTCAATATATGTTGACTGATCCATAAAGGAGCAGTAGTCATTAAATATAATTTCAAGAAATAAGCTGACCAAGATATCATCTCTAGGGGTGTTTTCTTTAACACAATATCATGCTAAGGAAGGTGGGAGATTGTTTTGTTTTTTTTTAGATTAAGATATATATATGTGGTCTGCTCTCTGTTATCCAAGTGCAAATAAACTATAACAGAACTTGATCTTGGTACAAGGGTGCCAGTATTTCAAGCAAAGGGTGCCAAAGGTTAGGTGTATATTTGATGTCAGTTTTGAAGTAAAGAAGGACATTACTGTGGCACTTCTTCCCCACGTTTCAGCTCGCCTTCCCTTTTACCTTTAGTTGCTTGAGCACGAGCCGCATGTCTAGCATGACAGAAGAGCTTTACTCTCTCACAGGCTTTGCTCTTCTTCCAGGTGGTTGAATTCTGCAATGCGAGTACCCACAACCAAGAAGCTCCAAACCGACAGAACCAAATGTGCAGCCTCAGAAGTACGTGGGATGTAATCTCAGACTCCACTGACTTTCATCACAGCTCTCCCATGAATGGGACCGAGCTTCCGCCTCCGCCCACCTTCTCCCTTGTCCAGGCGGGGGACAAAGTGGTCTGTTTAGTGCTGGATGTGTCCAGCAAGATGGCAGAGGTAACATTCTTGAACCACATGGTTGTAAAACATTCATCATTTTTTCCTATCAGTTCTTAATTCTTTTTTATTTTCAACGGCTAAGGGCAGAGGAGGGAGAGGCCAAAAGTTTGGAGTAGTCATAGACATCATCTTTGCTTGGGGGCAGGAGGAACAAATTCAGAATGTATCCCAGAAATTGAGATAATGCAGATAAATGAAATATATAGATAATTCCTAACCTTTATTTTTATTACTAACTGCAACATTTTCCCACCAAGACCCTTTTCCAAAACTCTTACATGTAATGAAAGGCTCTGGTCTGTCCACATTCCACTCACTAGGCAAGATCCTTGGTGGAGGCAAGACTGTGAATTGGCAGGGAATGTGCATATCCATTATGTGTACATTTTCCATGTCACTGTGGACAGAAAACCGTATCTCAGTTGTCTGACAATCTAGCAGCCCTCCAGAAACCCACTCTCCAAAGCGCCACAACTCTCAGATACTGGTTTACGTCTTAGTCTCTGAAACCAAGCCTGAAACATCTACTACCTACCCTTTTGCAGAAAATGCCCACTGACCTCTGATCTATGCTCTTGAGGTCATTTCTGCTCTTTATATACCTGTATGGGTCTGCTACACATCTCTTCCAACTGTGCATTCAGTGACATCACATGGACAGCTTGACATCAGCCTTAGTGGGAGTATTTACTCCACAGAAATTGTCAACTGCAACAAATCAGGGTTTTCCACTTTCTCTCTCCTTCTTCTTCTTCTTCTTCTTCTTCTTCTTCTTCTTCTTCTTCTTCTTCTTCTTCTTCTTCTTCTTCTTCTTCTCTCTCTCTCTCTCTCTCTCTCTCTCTCTCTCTCTCTCTCTCTCACACACACACACACACACACACCAGAAAACCAGTTTTTAAACATTTACAGCAAACCACTATCTACTTCATAGGGTTGTTGAGATGAAATAAATAAGATAATATTAAGTTTTTGGTTCATAACTGGTAGCTATTATTTTATAATAATATTTGTCCTAAGGGAGAGTTTATCCTCTTTTATTGTCTGAATCAGCAGTCCTAGAAAATTTGTCTTTCCTGGCTGGTCTCTGAAATATTAGGAACACCACTAATACATTCAGCTTCTAGGTAATTTTGCAATCTTGCCTACTTGTAGTTTGACAAGGGCACATTCTTCTCAAATATGGTCTCAGGGTAATTTATATCAGCTATCTGCCTGTGTTGAGTAAGCATGGATTTAGTGAAAGGAAAGATAGTTGTACTTGAAAGAAGCAGATGAGAAATAAGCCTGAAGTAACAAACTCATGGGAAAGCCAACTCCCTTCCTTTTCCTTGTAACACTGTCATTGATATTAATTTACTTACCAGGGGCCTAAACTATGCTGGCTTGGGGGATACAGAAATGACAGAATAGTGTCTCTGCTTTGAAATACAACGTGGTGAGGGAGACATGACACGTGTGTGGATAAATACAACTGAGTGTGTTGAAGCTCCACAGAGTTGCGAAGCAGCATCTAGTTCTGTAGAAGAAAGGGACTGAGGAAGACTTCACTGAGCAAGGGAACTTAGCGTTGCACCTTGAAGGATATGAAAGTACCTGCTGGGTTGGGTGAATTGAGGGAGGTGAGGGAAGAGGACATTCCAAGGTAGGGAAGAGTATGTGCAATGACTGAGAGGCAAAATTAGAAGGATTTGTTCAGGGAAGGTGTATCAACTAGTATGGCTATAACTGACATTGGGTGGCTCTAAGGAATTGACAGATAGGATGGAGATGTGGAATGAATTTGAGAGAAACTGAAGACATCGAGTTGATAGGACATGGTCAGGGATGTGGGGGCTGGCTGGTAACAGGGACAATAAAAGAGAGCTCCAGCTTGCTAGTTTAACTTGTTAGGAGTAGACGGCATAATTGAGAAGAATGAGATGATGACTGTCATGTGAGCAAGAGCAAATTTACTAAGTGGTTACTATGTATCCATTTTGCAGATAGAAACCTGAAGCTAAAAAAAAAATAAGTAATTTCTCTCTAGTCACATAGTTAGCAAAAGTTGAAGGCAAGTCCTTGTTTTATCCACTCTACCACCTTACCTCTCAGTATTATAAGAGAAATAATAGTTGGGAAAGAAGGCAATGAAGTCAAAGTGTGTAGAGTTTGAGATACCTGTGGGACATTAAATTGGTGATGTTTCCTAAGCAGTGCAAAGTGCAGGTACAGATGTTGAGAGAGATGCCTGGGTTCTAGATGGAGACCTGAACAAGGTTATCACTGTGGTCACCGAAGCTCAGCTTCCAGTTCACAGCCATCAAAACAAGTGACCCTAATGAATTAATCAGCAGCATCACCTGCCCCAGACTGGTCACTAATATTACTTTATACTTGGTTAGTAGTTCAAGGAGTAACTGTACAGTCGTACACATATCTCAGTTGATCCTCACAGCAATTCTATTTTAGTAAGTAAGAAATATATTATTACTAGAGGCCTGGTGCATGAAATCCATGCACAGCACCAGGGTGAGTGGTCCCTCAGCCCGGCTTGCACCCTCTCCAATCCGGGACCCCTGCAGGATCAGGCCTAAACCAGCAGTCAGACATTGCTGCAACAAGCGGCAATCCAGGACCACTGGCTCCTAACCACTTGCCTGCCTGCCTGCCTGATTGCCCCTAACTGCCCTCCCCTGCCAGCCTGATCATCCTAACTGCCCTCCCCTGCTGGTCTGATTGCCCCTAACTGCGCTCCCCTTCCGGCCTGATCACCCCTAGCCACCTCTGCCTTGGCCCCCGCCACTGTGGCTTTGTCCAGAAGGATGTCCGGAAGATGTCTGGTCTAATTAGCATGTTACCCTTTTATTAGTATAGATTCCCACTTTACAGATGATGTGCCCAGGCTAAGATGAACACTATAACAGAAGTTAGTGCCAGGATAGATACTTCTGAGTGCCATTCTCCACTTCTTTGCAATATTTTCTCTTACCCAGATTGAAATTTAAAAGAAAGAGCTGAGTTTTAAAAGAATTCTGAGTTGGAGAGAAATAGTGAGGATGTGTATTCTGAGAGAGTGGTAACTATGAACAGCTTGTCAGGGACAGTCCCAAACCAATCTCTTCTCCCAGAAAAGCATCCATTTTTGAGCCTGCAGTTAATCTAACGATATTCTAGCATGGTGTCACTCTTTACAACTCAAAAAACTTGCAAATCAAAACCCTAAAGAATTAGCAGAGATCTTTGCTTATTAGGTAACTTAATCATACTTTTGTTTACCAACCAAATGTTGTTACCTTTTTTCCTTTTGGGGACATAGGCTGACAGACTCCTTCGACTGCAACAAGCAGCAGAATTTTACTTGATGCAGATTGTTGAAAGTCATACCTTTGTGGGCATTGTCAGTTTCAACAGCAACGGGGAGATCAGAGCCCAGCTACACCAAATTAACAATGATGACGACCGAAAGCTGCTGGTTTCACATCTGCCTGCCACTGTGTCAGCTGACCCGGAAACCAGCATCTGCTCAGGGCTTAAGAGGGGATTTGAGGTACAGTACCCCAAGTCTGGGATCACTATCACATTCCTTTCCTTCGTGTTTTTATCCGATTTGGGGCAGTCTGTTACAATGTGGTCATACAGCCTCACTATAGGAGAGCAATGATGGATCATCGTTAAGGTCAGGAACCATGTCTTGTTCACCATTGTATTCCCTGTGCCTAACAAAATACCTGACATGCAATAGTTGCTTAATAACTGCTTGTTGAAGGGAGGAGTGAATCAATGAAAAGAATGGCCCAGATGGGGAGACTTCAGCATCATCTGGAGACTTGCTGAAACTGTCCCTGTCAATTCTGGGACTATCCTAGCTGTGGCCAATCTTACCCTTGGGTTTTCCAGTCAAAATCAGCCTATCTGGCTCCTGCCTGCAGTCATACCAGACTTCAAGCATATACAACTCAAGAACAGAGATATGTTTCAGGAATGTTAGAGTTCATCTAAATTAGCATAACTTTGGATTCAGCGTCTGGGATGCAGCCATTAATCAAACATCTGGTATCAAGCAAGACACATCAATTGCCATTGTTGCTGCCTATAGGCAAATGTTGCTCAACCTTGGCTGCCCATTGAAATCACTTGGGAATTAAATCCTGATGCCTAGGTCTCATCTCCAGAGAGTCTGATTTAATTGATCAGGGGTGTGGCCTGGCCACTAAAAATGTTAAAGCTCCCCATCTGATTCTAATGTGAGCCATAGTTGAGAACCACTGTTCTAGGGCCCTATTGGTCACTCACTGGCTCTCAAAAGCCAGATCTCACACGGTCAAGTTCCCTCATATCCTCCTTGGGGCACTCTATTCTGAACTAGTGGCACATCATGGTGACTGGAACAGAAGAGTCCCTGAGCACAAGCACACGGGCAAGGGTGTGTAGGATGACAGGTGCTGTGATGGGGTGGTGAGGACTAAATGGGGATGCGCATGGAGTGCAGGAGCTACAGAGGACCTCAGAGAGGCATATGCCCACTGGTGGGGAATTTCAGGATGAATTTTTCTCCTCAATAAGACAATTTGAATTGCATTTCCTTCCGAATGACCGATACTCCATGTTCAGGTGGCTGAAAAACTGAATGGAAAAGCCTACGGCTCTGTGTTGATATTAGTGACCAGTGGACATGATGAGCATATCAGCAACTGCTTACTCACTGTGTTCAGCAGTGGTTCAACCATTCACACCATTGCCCTGGGTGCATCTGCGGACAAAAACCTGGAGGAACTTTCACATCTTACAGGTAAATAAATTCCTAAAAATGTATCCCTTAAAGCATTTCCTTTCAATTTGAATATTCAAAGCACAACAGTAAAACCAGATTATGCCAACAGAATACATGGCTGAATTGAAAAAAAAATACAAACCGCTTTCTTAAGGAAAAATACACACGAATCGTTGCTAAAAGTTGCCTAAATTTTGCTGAATATTTTTTTCCATTTTACTTGGAAGGTGACAATTATACTCATCCAATGAAAATATTTTTTATAATTTCTTAGTTAAACCAGCCTGAGCATGTATGATCATGGAACTAAAAATATGTTTAAGATGAAATGCACTGACTTCTATGATAAAGACATATTATATTGTAAGCCACATGTCTTTTTCTAAATGAGGCACAGAATAATCTTATCTTATATTCTTATATTCAATGAAAATGGGTATGCTGACTTGAAAACTGAAAGTTAAGTTTTACTGAATTACTTTTGAAAATGTTTTCAAAATGTAAATATAAATATATAGCAGTATAGATCACAATTAACCTAGATTATCCAGGAATTATATTCATTATAAGACTAATAAACATGTATGTATTGAGTTTTTACCATGTACGGAGTAGAGTTCTAGACCCTCATATTACATCTGTGGACAGAAGAGACAAAACCACCCCTCTGGGCTGCTCACTATGTGACTGTGAGGGCGCCATGCAAAGCAAATCAAGCACTGCTCCTAGCTCTCCCGAACCAACCCCCTTATGCACAGAAAAGTTGTTGGAAACGGCCTAAATTTTATTTTTGTATTCTGTTATACATTTTAAGAGTTAACATCCAAATCATGTATTTCAGGGGGTTTAAAGTTCTTTGTTCCAGATAAATCAACCTCCAATAGCATGATTGATGCTTTCAGTAGAATTTCCTCAGGAACTGGAGACATTTTTCAACAATGTATTCAGGTCAGAATCTCCTCAATGTTATACTTATAGCTGGTGCGGGGAGGAGGAGGGGGACAACGAAAATAGATCAATTGGGTTCATTGCCTCATTCACCTTATTTGAATATGTAATGAGCTTCCTGGCATCACCAGAGCCAGGCTTCCTTTCTACCTGATGTCCGTACTTCTCAGCCCTAGGAGTCATTTTCTGTAATTGCTTTTCAAGTTCTATAAGCAGAACTTGCTCCTTCCTCATGGCTCAAAATGGGGGTGAGGATGGGAATGCAGTGGAGGTAAGGCCCAGGAGAAAAATTAAAAATCATGTATTTAGTTTCAGTTCCATAATAACTTTCCATAAATCAGAATCCATTTTACTTTAGCTTATCCAAAAACTTCTTTGAAGCTCCTCTCGCATATAAAAAGTATCAACTATTCCATTAAATTCTAAAAATTCCTAAATATCTTTTTAACAACCACAGTTTATTTGATTTTGTTCACAAAAGCATCCTCTAATCAAGCTAATTTTTAAAGGGGCTCAAATTTTTCTTCTAAGTAGTTTAAAGATATTTTGAACACAACTGAACAAAATTTCATCTGCTGTTTCCTCACAGATGGTAAGTGAACCTGCCAAGTTAATGGCTTCACAGGAACAATGAAGTCAGTAAATTATTCCTAGAAAATTTTTAACATAATTATATGTACACAGTAGAGGCAATAACCATCATCCCATGATTAGAAGTCTAAAAGGGAGAGGGTGTTGGGGGTTATCTGTAATACTGTCAACAATAAAAAAAAAATTTTTAAAGAGAAGTGAAGAAAGGTGAATTATAAATGACAATATATATTAGACTGCAATTGGCTTTCTGAATGATCTTCCTACCTGTGATTTCCTCTTCGATAATCCTATATAATAAATGGTAATATGCAAATTGTCCCCTCGACTGGGAGTTCTACCAGAGTTCGACCAGGGGGTGGGGCCAGCCCGCCAACTGCCCAGGGCCCCTCCCCCTGACCAGCCCAGCCCTATCAGCCCTGATGGGTGCTGGTGGGCTGGACCCCACCTGTGCACGAATTTGTGCACCGGGCTTCTAGTATGAAATAAAAACAAATGTGTTAAAAAGTAACAAAATATTATTCATATGGCTCAAATCAAACTTATGTTCTCAAATTTGGCCACCTCTCCCCACTTGCTTTTGTCATTAGCCCCACTAGACTCTGAGCAGAAACCACATCTAACCTCCTTCAAGAGCTCAGGGCCCAGCACAGAATATGGTATAGAGGTCAGCAGTTCACAAACCCTTGTTAAACTGATTTTAGCAAATAGTCCACAATGTCTCTGCTGTCACTCACCAAAAAAAGTTTATATGTTTCCCAAGTTTGAGAATTTTACAGTGTTACCAATGTATTTATTGAATAAATAAAATTTTTCGAGGTTATTTATAAACTTGTATCCATTGAGAATAGACAATGATTAAATGCTGTTGCATGACACTTGTATTAACTGTAACAAAATATTTTACAACTACTGTACTTATATACTATATTTTGCTTTGGCAATAAATTTTTACATGAAAAATGATTTATGTAAATATAAAACATGTCAGAATTAAGTAATTTTTTTTACTATTCATTTTTGTCACAAAAGAAAAAGATGGAATGATTATGCATACACTAGAAACCTTCATATATATGTATTCTTTTGAACAGCTTGAAAGTATGGGTGAGAATGTTAAACCTCACCATCAATTGAAAAGCACTGTGACTGTGGATAACAGTATGGGCAATGATACTACCTTTCTAGTCACATGGCAGACCAGTGGACCCCCTGACATTGAACTGTTTGAACCTAATGGGAGAAAATACTACACACATAACTTTACCATCAATCAAGCTTTGAGGACTGCTCGTCTCTGGATTCCAGGAACTGCTCAGGTAGGTGTTCTGAGCTTGTTCATAATGACAACATTTAGTCAAGTAAAACACTTTCAGTTGAATCACATAATTAAGTGCATTGTGTAAAGGAAATCCTATTCTGATATAGCAAAATTTTACTTTAAATTATGAGGGCATTTTGTGAATGCTAAAATTTTAAGGGGAACAATTAATGTATGTTCAAAACTTTAACAAAGGAAATTAGTATGTATGCAGTAAAAATAATTTATTTTTGCTTACTTCCGTCTTTACAAAATCTACATAGACAGACTTATCTGTGCACTTAGAAAAACCCTCTACTTAGAATTTATGTTATGAATACATGCAATACATATTTTTAAGCACCTACTATGTGTTGAGTCTTGTTTTAGGTGCTTCATAATAAAATGCCATGATATGAACAAGAACAGGGTTCTCAGACATACAGGAGGGATGTGCAGATGGGACGGGTGTGGGGGTGGGAGAATGCTTCCCGAAGTGAAAATATAAAAATGGAAATATGGAGGATAAAGGGGACAAAGGTGTGAATGGCATTCTGAGCAGAGTGAACAGCACACAGAAAGGCTCAGAGAAAAGGAATATGGCTCTTCATGGAACTACAAGTCGTTCAATATGGATGAGCTACTGAGTAGCATGTAAGATGGGTATTTAGGGGGAGAAAAGTGGAGGGAGTGATGAGGCTAGAGCTAGACAGATAAACAGGAGGGGGCTCCGCAGGACAGTAAAGGGAGTAGGAGTTTGAAGGGAGTAGAAGTTTGAATTCTAAAGGCAAAGGGAAACCACTAAAGGTTCTAAGCAGGGTGGTGAATTGACCACAATTACTCTTGCACTAACTGAATGCAGCCCCCCCTCATAACTGGTGGCTCTCCCTCCCCCAGCCTCCCTGCCTCTAGGCTAGCATTCATCTCTCTATCAGGTGATCCTTCTGCATTGAAGCACTACCCAAGTCAAACCTGCCTCCTATTCAAAACTCTTTGGTGGTCTCAGGATAAAACCCATGTGGTTACTTTTATATACCAAGCCCTTCATCTTCCAGCTTCTGCCCAAGTTTATCTCTTAACCCTTCTCCCAAACATCCTGTGTTCTGCTCCTACTGAACTTTTCTTCAAACTCATCATGTTCTGTACACACCTGTGCACAAGGGCCAGGAACACTTTACCTGCTTCTCACTGCCTTTGCCTGACCTCTTAGTCTGGATGAGGTGCCCTATAAGGCCTATAGCAGTGATTCCCAAAGTGGGCGCTACCGCCCCCTGATGGGCGCTGCAGCGATCCAGGGGGGCGGTGATGGCCACAGGTGCATTTGTTTTAACTTTTTTTGTATTACCTTTCTATTCTGAGTTCAATAAATAGTTTCATAATTTTAAACTTCAATGTTTCTAATTTACACCTTTCTTTACTATATTTTACGAAAAAGGTAGAAACATTAATACATATATCTTTCTGTTTAATTGCTATTAAAATTTTAAAAAAAAATTAATTTCCAGGGGGCGCTGAGTAATATTTTTTCTGGAAAGGGGGCGGTAGGCCAAATAAGTTTGGGAACCACTGGCCTATAGGAACACACATATTACACCCAAAGAGAAGTTTCTGATGTGGAGTTTCCTGCTATGTATCTGTTACTAATTTTATGATTACAATAGAGATAGGTAGGTAGATAGATATAGATGATCTTGATGCCTGAAATGTGACTTCACTGGAAAATGGTAAAGCACATGAATCTCACAAAGAAGGCTGGGTGAGGTGTGGTGGCATCTTACCTTTCCACACTGAGTCACAGTCACACCCCACCCACTGTTTCCTCTCTTGTTCCTCCTGCTCGATTGTGTTCCTTCTCCTACTTCCAGGGTTTAAGGAGCAGCAGCAGGAAAGAGAGGAAAAGGAGGATTTATGTACAGTTTAATCAAAAGAACAAACTTCTGCTACATTGCCGTTTAAGCTTTTTTTTTCAGACATTATTTTGTATGTCTCCCCCGCCCCCCCGCCCCCCCCCGCCCCAGTAGTTTAGACAAGCAAAATAGGATGACATTTAGCAATATTTTTATAAGGAACTCAACAAAGATGTTATAGAATCCTGACCAATTAAAAAGAGTATTCCTTTTCTTCATCCCTAATAGTGTAGGTGAGTTTTGTTGCTTGAGATTTTGGGGTATGTTGAGGGTTTATGGGAAGTGGAGGAAAGGTAGGATAATATTGCCTCTAGGAAAGGTTATCCATGTAAATCACAATTGTCTGCTTAATTTACTGTAATTTTCTCCCTTACATAAAAGAAATAAAAACATTGACTATCCTTTTGGGTGGAGGGGCTCAGATTAATATTTGCAAAGTACTTTAAAGCTTTGAAACAATGTTATCATCTTCTAAAATGTGACTCAAGATGCGTTCTCCACAGATAAATTCAGGCTATAATTCCTTAAAGAGGTGCCGAATAATGTAAATGGGTTGTGCTGTGAGAGCCATGTAAATACTGAATTTTAAGCAATATTACTATTCCTGACATTCGTTTGTGGTATGTTAGAAAATGCAACATCAATAAGATAAGAACAAAAAACTCTAGGCACCTAGATTTATGGTTTAAAATGAAGGGTTTAACTTTTTCTTCACATCTGACAAAGCAGAACCCCTTTGTTTTGCAGCCGGGGCCCTGGACTTACGCACTGAACAACACCCACCATTCTCTTCAGTCCTTGAAAGTGACAGTGACCTCTCGTGCCTCCCACTCGGCCGAGCCTCCTGCTACTGTGGAGGCCTTTGTAGAAAAAGACAGCACCTCTTTTCCCGACCCCGTGATGATCTATGCCAATGTGAGGAAGGGCTTTTACCCCATCCTCAACGCCACTGTAACTGCTACTATTGAGCCAGAGACTGAAGGGCCCGTTACGCTGAAACTTCTTGATGATGGAGCAGGTAACAAGCAATGTCATGTCATTTCTCATGTGCTCAAGAGCTGCTGTGATGCTGCAGCATCCTTATCAAGCTCATCTTTAATATTCTTTCAGTTCAATCATTTTGCTCACCAAGTCTAGTGAGGTTCTCAAATTCTCATAGCATCACTGATACACAAAGTAGCTACAGGTTACATGTGCACAAGGAAAGCGAACGTGAACTTGGAAAAAGAGAGTATCCATGAAGCTCTGCAGAGTGTCTGTGCGTGAGCAAACTGGTGGGAGAGTCGCTAGGTCCTGGCTCCCACCTGCCCAGTGACGCTGGCCACATTCAGTGAGGCCACACGGGAGCAGGTCCTGTGCTCTTGGCCCACATTCCGCCAAGACTCACCAGCTTCACTATTCACTGAACTCATCAGATTGAACAATTAAAAGAGCAAATGGAAACCCAAGAAGGGGGATGCAATGACGATGAACCCATTTTTCTCTCCTTGAACCCAATAGCAAAGAGAAAATTGCAAATTGAACTTGTAACCCACAAGATTACCCTCGACTTTCTTTAGCCAAGTAGCCGGGTCAATAAGAGGGCATGGCCAGTGCCGTTTGCACGTGTGATTTGGTCACAAGAAGGCCAAGCCAGCAAGCCTAGTGGAATCCAGATAGAGATTTTGCCACTGCTGGGAAAATACAGAAAAGCAAAACAAAACCCGACTTTAAAGCACTCACTCCGCACGGGGAGAGTCAGAGCTTCCTCCTCACACACAGACAGCACGACAGCCAGCTGGCAAACAGCAGCATCTGGGGCTCTTCCTGATGAACTTTTCTGACCTCTAAAAACAAACTCCTTGGCTGTTTTATCTTTCCTGTTCTGTTTTGGGGTTTTTTCCTAAACTAAATTCTCAGAATGACAATGGGCCTCAAAGTCTATGTTAGCAACCCCAAGTGTAGGATCTTCTAATAAAATCATTTTCCTTCCCTCTATTGTTTCAGAGAAAACCCATGAATATGTTGCCATGGCAATCTTGTATGCCATTTATGAAACAAACATTCATTTAAAGGATGTTAGTTCAAGTCTACCTCAGAGGGATACCAGAGAAGTCCTCTTGTTTTGTCCATTGGAATGGATCCAAATGACCTTGCATACCCTTGATTGCTTACCCTTGGCCACACCTTTCATTTTTTGTATGGAGTCCAAAATTGCACTTTGCAGAATGTTCCCACTTTGCCCAGCCTGCAGGCTGGCCTCCAGGAGAACGTTATCTTAGGAAAGATCACTTGAATAGACTCAATAGGCTTTAATATTTATTCCCTGGAACCATTTTATTTGATGTCTAAATTTATACTCTAATGAAAGAAACAATGAAAAAAGATTGTTTAGGCATTAAAGTGTCAATTTAGATTTTTTTTCCTTAGCACACATGTATTGTCTAATACTTATTTTTATATTGGAAGTGGTATTTATCTGCTAAATAAAATCGATAAATAAACCACGGCTTAGAGAAATTTTCCATTATCATTTCTCAACAACGATAGGCCTTATTCAGCATTAAATCACCAGTCAGTACACAAAACAATTTCTAAACCTACTATGCTCAGCACTTTTTATTTTAATTAAATATATTCTTACTTTTCTCGTGCTGAGGAGCAGCCCTTCCTCTGCCGTAGGGACTCTAGGACACTCACTTTAGTGAAGATGCAAAGCCAGCGTGCAGGCTGGGTGTGTGGTATGGGAACAGGACAGGCTGCTTGACCAGTGTGGCCACTGCACTTGCACAGGGAGTGTGATCTGCACTTGGGCTGAGCTGTACCTCCCTGCTGCCCTGCAGTCTAAGCCTTCCTGCCACTCAGTCCCGGACGTGGTTTGGAACCGAACTGCTCCCTGAGGTTCCATACAAAAGGAGAGAAGTCTAGCACGGGCCAAGCTTTCAGCGGTCTCCTGAAGCAAGGCAGCGTTGGGTGGAACCAAACCCTGTCAAACGCCAAGTCAGTGAGCCCCTTCCAATCAGAACAGCAGTTCCATGTACCCTCTAATGAAAAAGTTAAATGATTTCACACTTTTAAAAATCAACTACAAATATTTTTTTCAATCAGGAATATTTTTTTTAATCAGGGCTTCAAGGATATTCATAAACTCCTTGAAATTATATGAAAATATGCATATGTGCATGCATATTAATTTCCTGGGAACAGATCACTTTTATCTTAAAAGGATCTATGACTGTAAACAAGCTTTAAAATATGCTTGGTTTCTGTGGGAAACTAGTATTATTCAGGGATAGGAAGGAGAGCTCTAAAGGTGATAATTAAATGCTTTCTTAGCACTGAAGCAGGTACAACTCATTTATTTTTAGAAAATAATTTTTCATAGGTTAAGGAACTACATGGAGAAATTATGGAGCCATTAGATTTTTAACCACCTGATAATATCAGAAATAGTTATGACCATTACTATGGACATAAGGGGAGTGAATCTTATTTCTTTTTTTAAACATATTTTTATTGATTTCAGAGAGGACGGGAGAGGGAGAAAGAGAGATAGAAACATCAATGATGAGAGAGAATCATTGATCAGGGCTGCCTGTTGTACGCCCCGCACCCTCCCCACCCCTCCTCCCTCCCCTCCTCCCCCGCTCCACTGCGGATCGAGTCCACAACCTGGACATGTGCCCTTGACCCAAATCGTTCAGTCCGCAGGCCGACGCTCTATCCGTTGAGCCAAACCACTAGGGCATGACTCTTATTTCTTAATGATTTAATTAAATATTAGTATTCAGCTGTGATGACATGTTGACATTGAGTTTTTTTTATATACCTACAGGTGCTGATGTTATAAAAAATGATGGAATTTACTCGAGGTATTTTTTCTCCTTTGCTGTAAATGGTAGATATAGCTTGAAAGTGCATGTCAATCACTCTCCCAGCATAAGCGCCCTAGGCCTCCACTCTTTTCCAGGGAGTCATGCTATGTATGTACCAGGTTACATAACCAATGGTAAGAATCATTAGCACTGCTATTTGAGTAACATCATGTAATATGTATATAACTGATAAGTGAGTGTGTGTGTATGTGTGTGTGTGTGTGTGTTTGAGAGAGGAGGGGAAAAGAAGTGAAAGAAAAAGAGAGATGGAATTTCAAAACTTTATACTTAAGTCAGTGCATAAGTTGTTGACTATCTCTTTACTCTTCAAAGATTCATGGTAGTAGATTACAGGAAGGGAATAGGTAATTACCACAGATGTCTCCTACCTCCATTTTAGTCATTATTTTGAGCTCCTTCTTGTGACTGTTTTGTCAGAATTACTAACAGATAAAGAGATTTATTGAGTTTTCTCAGTTCCAGCTCCTGCTTTTCCTCTACAGCAGTTTAGGCAAGAGAAAGAGGCACTTGGTAGTTAGCAGTTAGAAGAGGGAAGCAAATAACCCAAACAATCCACACAGGAAATGAGTTCCCGAAAAAACAAGAGTTTGGATATTACAAATAACTGAGTGCTTCCTGAAGATGCTATGTCTTCCTTCAAGATAAAAGGGCCAAATAAATAGAAGATCCACATCTTTTCAACACCATTATTATAGTTCCTGATAGAAAACAGTGAATAAAGTATAACAAACAGAAATATACTACATTATTTTATAAAATAAAATCTCAGAAACATTTCTAAGTGCTTTTATTTTCAAAACTGCAGAATGTTTACGAGTACTTTTCATGTATTTTATCAGCTATAATGAATTCTTTTGTATCTAAATATAATACTTCATTTCTAAATAGATATTCCCTCTTTCATTTATAAATCAGATTTTTGAAGGCCTACCAGGTGACAGGCTCAGTCCTAGGATCTTGGGACACCAGGTAGAATGAGACTTGATTCCACTCAAGGAGTTTACAGGTTACTGACTGGTCTGAGAATCTTTTTAAAACTCATACTCTTACAGGATAAAAATATCATCATCTCGCGTACTGTGAGATTAGAAAAGTAATATTCAACTGTGTTTTTATCTGCGTCCTTCATATGGGCCCTTAATAGCCTAGAAAGAAAAGTTAGGTTTCCCTAGGCATGCCTGCCATACACAATATTCACTTTATCAGCTAATTTTCAGATGATGACCTTGAGCACACACTTCACTGAAAAGTGAAAGCTGCTGTTTACACCACCAAATCTCCAGACACAATAGCATCTACTCCTTTCCTCCTCCCCAAGGGCGGGCTCTGCCTCCTGTGTGCGCCCCTCATCCCTCTGAGCAGCAGTCAAGTATGATGTATTCCTTCCCATATTAAATACGTTTTGTTGGTTCCTCTTCAGCTACTGCCCACCTTTCTAGTCCCCATCGTCAGGTTCCTTGAAGTAAACCTGCTGTCTATACTTTCTCACCTCCCATCTACTACTCTGTTCACTGCAACGACTTCCATTCGAATCACTCTCCTATCAAATCATTCCACGGGCCTAGCTCTGGCCCTAGTCACCAATAACCTCCCTACTGTTAAATTCAAAGGACACAGTTCAATTCCCTTTTTACCTGACTTTAGCAGTATCTGACACAACTGATTGATTTCTCCTTTGTCATTTCCTTGTTTCTCTGATAGGACCCTCTCTTGATTACCTCTTATGCTCCTGAATTCTTTGCTGTGTGACTTTGGGCAAGTTACTTAGCTTCTGTGTACTTCAGTTTCATCATTGGTAAAAATGGGTGTAATAATTATACCCTCCTCATAGCATTGCTGGGAAAATTAAATATTTGATACACATCAGATACTTAGAAAAGTGCCTGGCACATGGTAAGCCAGGCATTCAATAAATGCAATTTATCATTATAGTTGAAATTGTTATTAGATAATCTCATTAATCCATATAGCTTTAATAATATCTATAAGACTCTAACTTCCAAATTCATAACTTCTAAATTATTAAATCCAGCTAAAACCTCTTTGGGAGATTAAAATCCATCTCTAACTGACTGACATTTCGATGAGATGTTTTCCAGGAATCACAAACCTTGTAAAACTTACAGTTTTAGTCTCCTTCACATTAAACTGCTTCTCCTCCCAAGTAGCTTACTCTTTTTTGTTGTTTTGTTCATCCTCATCTGAGGGCATTTTTCCCTTTGATATATTTTTAAGAGAGAATAGAAAGGAGGGAGGTGGGAAGGGGGGAGAGAGAGAGAAACATAGATGTGAGAGAGACACACTGATGGTTATCTCCCACACATGCCCCTACCAGAGTCGGGGATTGAACCTGCAACCCAGGTATAGGCCCCAAACTGAGTCAAACCTGCAACCCTTGGGTGTGTGGGCCAACTCTGCAACCACTGAGCAACACTGGCCAGGGCCCAAGTAACTCACTTTAAAAACTTGGGAGGTACTTTTTTGTTGTTGTTGTTCACCAATTTTCTCTTTTGACAGATTCAAATCTACCACCAGCTTTTGCTGATTTCATCTCCAAAACACACCTCAAACTGCCTACTTCTTGCCTCCTCTCCACTGCTCTCGCCCAGCCCAACCTGCCATCTTTTCTCGTCTGGACTGTTGGCAATGGCTATCTCAGTGGCCTCTTTACTTGCTGTGCTTGAATCCATTCTCCACCGAGAGCAGCCAGAGGAACCTGTTAGACTCTCAACCTTCCTAATGCCGCGACCCTTTAATACAGTTCCTCATGTTGTGGTGACCCAACCATAAAATTATTTTCGTTGCTACTTCATAACTGTAATTTTGCTACTGTTATGAATCATAATGTAAATATCTGATATGCAGGATGTACTTTCATTGTTCGTGACCCACAGGTTGAGAACCGCTGTGTTAGAGGACAACTGTGATCATGTTACTGCTCTGCTTCTGCAGCATGAAAGACTAAACTCTAAAACCACTACATGGCCCACAAGGTCCTGCATGAACTTTTCTCCTGTCTCATGTCAAACTACTATCCTCCTCACCTTAATTAAGTTTTTCTAATCTGCATATCTCTTCTTCACCTCAGACTTTTATACAACCTCTTCCTTCAGCCTAGGATATTCTTACCTCCACTCTTTACCCAGCTGACACATACTCATACTTTAGGAAACCTTTAAACATAATTTCCTTGATAACACTGTAAATTATATACTTGTTTTGTTTTATTTTAATTTATAGTATTTTATTTTATTTTATTTTATTTTATTTTATTTTATTTTATAGTACCCTGCCTTTTTTCCTTCTTACATTCATGATTACTGGCACAGGATATGCCCTCAAAATAGTTATTGAATGAATGAATAGACGAATGAATGAATTGTGGACGCTATGCCCTCAAAATAGTTATTGAATGAATGAATAGATGAATGAATGAATTGTGGACTAAACAAACTCAGTTGTTCTAAAAATGTAGTAAAGAAAAAAAGTTTTAAAATATCAACAATCTGTCAAAAACAAGCTATTCAGGAGGTTGTAATTTGTTGTTTTGTCTATTCTTTTCTTCGGTGTCCCAGGTAATATTCAGATGAATGTCCCAAGAAAATCACTGGGCAGGAGTGAGGAGGAGCAAAAGTGGGGCTTTAGCCGAACAAGTTCGGGGGGCTCCTTTTCTGTGCTGGGAGTTCCGGCTGGCCCCCACCCTGACGCGCTTCCACCATGCAGAATCATCGACCTGGAAGCTGTACAGGTGGAAGAGGAGGTGACTTTATCTTGGACAGCGCCTGGAGAAGACTTCGATCAGGGCCAGGGTAGGTTTCTTGGTTTCATTACCTATTTTTCTACCAAGAGGCATTTCTAATAATTATATCCGGTGTGAATGAAATAAGATTAACTTCGGGAGTTTAGAGATGACAAAGTGACAGGGGGTTGTCATGAAAATTTTTTATTGCTAAGGCTTCATATCGTGGAGTCCAGGAATGAGAGTATGCCAGCTCCCCCAGGATTGAAGAGGCCTTCGTACACTGCCCAGCACTAATCAAACAGAAACCTTGACTGGAAACATGGATACCACATGCAATGGTGGTCTTATCAGCAGAAACAGATTCTGTATCACAGAGCACGGACTGCAGGAAATTCGTTTTCTGAAGATAGTGACTACTTGTTCAGATTTAGAAGATGGGTTTAAGACAATAATTTCCATAAGTCATGTAAAGTTGGCACATTTTCCTCTCCTACTTCTGGCCATCGTTTTGTTGGGAAGGCTGGGACCCATTCCCTGGCTCGGGGCTTTCTTACCATTGCTTGGGCAAATGTTGATGAAGTTCCTTTTTAACTTTCCAGCATTCAGGCTCCCACCTACCTCATCTTTTGATCTCCATGGTAATTCAACAGAATAACTTTCCTCAAAGAAAATCTTCCCAATCATTTGCCGTCACACACACAAAAACATTATCGTTGATTACACATTAAATGGCTTATTTCCTGATGCCTCTGGGAGCCTAGAGGAGCCAATTTTATTGACTGCTGGTGTTTTGTTTTGTTTTGTTCAATATCTGACAATGATAGTGACCACCTTGGACCTTTGCCAGTCTTGCTTCCAACTTTGACCATCTTTCTTTGGTTTATAAGTCTCCGTTTACTACACTGCCGAAAAGTCTCAATTACAAATAATTCTGTGCCGCTGAGAAACAGTCAATATTGTAGGTTTATCCTCTATTCTTTTATCAAAATCTCTGTTCTTGCCAGAGAAGAAAGGAGTGAAACTGTGGGATGGACATGCACCTTATATAGCGGAAACAGCTGTAACTTAGATGTAAGGGGAAAAAATCATTCCCACTCTGGTTTTAAGTTCGGCTGTTTCGTCTTTGGCAGGTTGCTTAAATTCTGTTGGCCTCGGTTTCCTTATATGGAAAAGAGGACTAAAGCTCTCTATTTCATAAGACATTGTGTATAAGAAATGAAATGATACATATGAAATCAGAAAAGGAAGAGAAAGTGTGCCCAGTAAGTTCCCTGGGCTACTAGTTTGCATTGCTAGAAACTTCTCTAGTGTCTTATTGGCGTAAGGGCCAGAAACACTCAATCCCATTTCTATTTAAATATAAGAGTGAGCCCAGCTGGTATGGCTTAGAGGTTGAGCATCAACCTATGAATCAGTAGGTCATGGTTCAATGCCCAGTCAGGGCACATGCCCAGGTTGAGGGCTAGATACCCAGTGTGGGGCATGCAGGAGGCAGCCAATCAGTGATTCTTTCTCATCATTGATGTGTCTGTCTGTCTCTCTCCCTCTCCCTTCCTCTCTGACATCAATAAAAATATATTTAAAAACAAATAAATAAAGGGAAGAGTGATGCCTGCTCTCTAGTATTCCCCCTTTCTCTCACTGCCCTCAGAAGCATGGCAGTGTGTCAAAAGAGACAAACAGGAGCTCAGACTCCCATTACTACTAGGAACCATTTTTTTCAAAACCCCCAATAGTTTCGACTACACCACTGTTAAAAGAGAAGAAAGAAAGTGAAGATGTGGAATTATTGGTTTTTAATGGCTTGAAAAGAATAACTACAACCAAATGGGACCTTAGTATATAATTGATATCATAATGGACATTAGAAGGGAATAGAGAGAACTTTTCTCCAATAGAGAGACCTTATTGATGAACATGATGATTCAAACTTGTTACACAAAACCTCAGAACACAAAAAATACCTGGGGGGAATGGCTGGATTAAGTTGCTGAGATCACTCAGCTTTAACTGATTTAGCAATCAGCAATGCTAAAATTAACCAACTAGCCATGAATAAACCAACTAGCAAGAAGGTAAACGTTTAACTCATAAATATGTGCTTTTGTCACCTCTTTCGTTTTTCACAAATTGTTGGCTAGTAATTTTTTGGTATATATCGGACATGTGGTTTCAAATTACAGACTCTGGAATCCGGTATTCTTCTGAAGAGTTTTGCCAATTTTTCTAACTTGGCAAGACTCATACTCCAAACTCTGTATCTCCCCTGTGGTGGGCATTAGCATAAAACTGCTCAGTTCTCAGCTTCCAGCTATTGCTTTTCCCTTGATCCCTTGATTTTGTGCCCACACATGCATAATATTGAGTCTTCAAATGATCTGAGAGAATATTTTGAACTCGTCCTTCTGGGCCTCCTTCCATTTTCAAACAGTCTGGTCATCCCATACTTGGTTCTCTGACTTCTTAGCCCAATAAGATAGTGGCTTTTTGTATCAGTGTCAGTTATATGTGCTGAAGTGGTAAGTGCCCTCAGAAGAAAAGCTACATAAATGTAAATCATTTCCAGTCTGGTTCCCTTCTTTTAAAGGTTCTCTTTCCTCTGGTTTCTATCTGCTTTTTATCCAAGTCCAGTGCTTCAATAGATTTTTTCCTTTCTTCAGAGTTCATGCCTGTTGTCTGCTGGAGAGTTAGTCCAAGAGAAGCCACTCAGCTATTACCAGAATTAAGCTTTACATTTGATTTAAATCGTAAATATTTTTGTGACTTAACATTTATGTTTATATTTTGCTTAAGAGGTAGGAATTTTTCCTCATGCAGAAGTTTTTCATTTTATATACTCAAATTTATCCATTTTTTGTTTATGTCTTCTGAATTTTGAATTTTAATTAGAAGAGCCTCTCGAATTTCAAGATTAACTGGAATCCATCCATGTCACCTACTAAATACTTAATATTTTTATTTTTTACATCAAACTTTTTGATCACTTCAGAATTTATCCTGAAAAAAAAAAGTTTGTAGTATAGGTCATATTGTTTTTCCAGCTTTTTACCCAATTATCACACCACCATTATCAAGAAATTTGTATTTCCCCCATTAATGAATTCTATCTCTATTATTTATATACTAAATTCCTGAATGGATTTGGCCTGTTTTTGGTATGTCTATTCATGTACCAGTACTGAAATTTTTGTTATTAAAGCATTATAGTGTTTTTATATCTGATAAGGTTAGTCCTTCAACATTGCTATTTTTTAGACTTCATATGGCCAATCTTGATTATTTATTTTCCATTTAAACTTTTCAATATAGAATCCTATAAAATTCAAAAAATAAGAGAAAACTATCTTTATTATGCTGAGTCTTACTATTCAAAAAACAATGTCTTTCCTCTTGTTTAGGTTTTAATATGAGTTCTTAGATAATGCATTAAAGTTTTTTTCATGTGTATATTTCTTGTTATGTTTGTTCTTGACTTTTTGTTGCTAATTAAAAAACCTACTCAGAATGACTTAACCTTCCCATTTATATTTTTAATTTCAGCTAACAGCTATGAAATAAGAATGAGTAAAAGTCTACAGAATATTCAAAATGATTTTAACAATGCCATTTTAGTGAATACATCAAAGCTAAATCCCCAACCAGCTGGCACCAAGGAGATATTTACATTTTCACCAAAGCTTTTCATAAATGGACCTGAACATCAACCTGATGGAGAGACACAAGAAAGCCACAGAATTTATGTGGCAATACGAACAATAGATAAGAACTCCTTAAAATCTGCAGTATCTAATATTGCTCAGGCATCATTGTTTATTCTTCCAAATTCTGCTCCTGTACTTGCCAGAGATGATCTTATATTGAAAGGAGTTTTAATAGCAATGGGTTTGATAGGAATCATTTGCCTCACTATAGTTGTAACACATTGTATTTTAAACAAGAAAAGGAGAGCAGACAGAAAAGAGAATGAAATAGAATTACTATGAACAAAATTACCTTGGTTCTTAAATGTAAAAACCATGCCCTTTGCATTTTACAAAAACATACCAATAAAAACAAATTAACATCAAAACTGTTAAAAGTGCTTTGAATTTTGCATACTACAGATCATGTTTTTACGTAATAAAAAGACAAAAAATATTTTATGACCCTCATTTTGAGGGTAAAGTAGAAAGCCCTTACGTCTAGGCTATGAATAAAATAATAAAAATTATTTTCCAAGATAATTCTTTAAAGACAAACAAGGCAAGGTCAAAGTCGAATCAGAGTCAAGAAAAGCTCCTTTCATTGAAGAGAAAAAAATAGCCCAAAGTAGAGAAGAGGAGGTTACGTCTGAATGATATAAGCAATTGTTTAGTTACTTTAAATTTTCATTCTCTCTATCTCTTCAGAACAGATTGCTTGTTTATGACTAAAGATCAATGTGCATTTTATATATGGTGCCTCTTGTAAAATTCTTTACCTCTAGCCATTTGGTTAGCTATACCACAGATCACTGTGAAAATTAACCTTAAAATGTGGGTATTATCCTTTTCCCCTGACACTGGTTTTGTAACAGAGGTCTGTTGAATTTATTGTTTCTCAGTTTTTACTCTCATCAAAGTAGCTTTCCAGGTTATTGTCTTAGGTGTTATTCCAAGCGAATGGTTATAATTTTCATAAGGCTTTAAGTAAAAAATAAAGACATAGTTCTAAACTTATTTTAATACATACACCTATGGTCAATAGATTTTCTATAAAGGCATGTGCAAGTCAGTGGGGAAAGGCAACCCAATGAGTGAAAGAGTTCTTGTCAATAAATGATATTGGAACAACTAGACACATATTTGGGAAAACATTTTTATTCCAACCTTAATAAAATATGAATTCACGGTAGATTATAGAAATAAATGAGTTAAGATATAAACTTTTAAAAATAGAAAATAATATCTTCACAGTTATAGTGTTGAAAGACTTCTCAGAACAGACGAAACACAAAGCATAAAAGAAAACATTAGTTGGACTGCATTAAAACTAAATATTTGTGCTCATCAAAGGTCAGCATTAATGCCTGGCCAGCATTGCTCAGTGGTTGAGCATCAATCTATAGACCAGGAAGTCACAGTTCGATTCCCAGTCAGGGACACATGTGGGCTTGATCCCCAGTAGGAGGCATGCAGGAGGCAGCCAATCAATGATTCTCTTTCATCATTGATGTTTCTATCTCTCTCTTCCACTCCCTTCCTCTCTGAAATCAATACCAATATATATTTTTTTAAAGGGCAACATAAATAAATGAAAAAGGCAAGCTACAGAGTGGAAGAAAATATCCACAACACAAATACCTGACAAAGAAATCATAACCATAATATATAAAAAATATTATAAATCAGTAATAAAAAGACAAAGAAGCCAATAAAAATGGGCAAAAGATATAAACATCATACCAGTGGCTATCTCAGAGCAAAAGTGTAAAAGTTGACTAGAAGGGGCACAAAAAACATTCTGGATCAATGAAAATGTTATATTTATTGATTGGGATGTTGGTTACCTGGATGTATATATTTTTCAAAATTAATTTATCTGTGTATATTTGCCAAGTGCATTTTATTTTATGTAAGTTTCGCTCCAAGAGAAACTTAATATGAACAAACTTATTGTACCCTTGTCTGTTAGCAAGCTTTATAGCAACAGTTCTCAGCTTGGCTGGTTACTTCCCAAGAGGACATTCAGCAATGCCTGCACACTGCAGCGGATCAAATGAGTAGAGGCCAGGGATGATGATGAATATCCCACAATCACAGTAGAGTCCCAACAAGGAATTACTTGGACAGAAATGTCAACAGTGCCAAGATTGAGAAATCCTGTTTATAAAGAGGAAGAAAAGGGGGTCATTTATAAGGATATTTGATTCATGAAAATAAAGTGGCCTTAGTGAAAGGAACAAAGGTCACAATACTGAGCCTGATTTAAATGAAGATGAGAATACAAGAAAGAAGAGAAAAAAATATTTTAGATAAGATGAAGATGGTCCATGTCAAAGAATTGGATTCATAAGGCTGGTAGAAATTCCAACTGATGAAAAAATGAAGACAGGGAATGGATATAAAGTTGGGTAGATGCTGCATTATGTGTTAAGATCTGTGTTATGGCCCAGCCAGCGTGGCTCAGTTGAGTGAGTGTAGTCCCTACAGCGAAGGGTTGTGGTTTGATTCCTGGTCAGTTCACATACCTGGGTTACTGATTTGATCCCTGGTTAGGGAGCGTGTGGAGGATGGCTGATCAATGTTTCCCTGTCACATCAATGTTTCTCTCTCTCCCTTCCTCCCTCTAAGCATATCATCAGGTGAGGATAATAATAATAATAATAATAATAATAATAAATAGATCTGTGAATGTAAAATACAGGAAAATAGGAATAGAAGCAGAGAGGAAGTCAGATGAGTAGTGGGCTCTGAAGAATTGAGAATCTGATTTACTGTGTATGTATCATAGGAAGGAGAAAAGACACAGATCAGGCACAAAGAAAAAGACAAAATAAAACATGAAAGTGAGGGATACAGATGATGGTAGAGTGAGAAGCAGTCAAGGACACAGAAACAGATGATCATATTACCAGGAAGGTAATTAGAGCTTGTCCTCAAAGGTCAAAAGGAATGGCACCCTCTATAAATCCCTCCTGTGTGTAAACGTCTAGCTCTTATCAGCAAGAGGGTTTCTGGGATGGGTGGGGAGTGACCCAGATGGTGGCCAATTTCATTTCCCACTCCCTCCTAGCTACAAGCTGATGAGTCTTATCAAAACACTACTTTCTGAGATCAATTGCCTCAAAGCAATTGACTCAATTGCACAAAAAGAAGAAAGCTATCCCATACAGTGGGCAATTGCTTTCTATCTACTTGACACTGTGGAACAGAAGCAAGATAAATGAACAAACATCCAAAAGAAACATTTCTTAAAATTGACATGATCTTATTTCACACCAATAAAGGAAAGAAGATGTGAGAGCCCTCCCAAAAAAAAGATAAAAGGAAAAGAAGAGAGTAAAATGGAAAAGAGGAGGGAAAAGATTAGAAATTAAAAGTAGAGAAGACAAGACCACCACTCTTATGTTAATATGTTAGGATTTCAAAATGATGGCCATTAGTCCAATATTTTTATTTTTATGTATAAATTTATTTCCATTAAAAAGTAATACATGCTATTATAGAAAGTTCAGATGTTTAAGTAAGATGTGACAAACAAAATAAATATAAAACAAATAAGCTTACTTCTTATTTTATTAATGGACATTGGTAATTTAGTTTCTTATTATTATAAAGTAGGTTTTGAGACAAATTCTATTACCTTTGTACATATAATTGTATGTTCCTGTGTGTTGTCCCTTGAATATGTAATCTTGTGTACCTATGTAAGTATTATCTGTAGGGTAAATTCCTAAGAGTAGAATTGCTATGTTAAAAGATACACATCATTGCCTGGCTGGTGTTGCTCAGTGGTTGAGCACTGACCTATGAACCAAGAGGTCATGGTTCAATTTCTGGTCAGGATACATGCTGGAGTTGCAGGCTCAGTCCCTAGTAGGGGGCATGCAGGAGGCAGCCAATTAATGATTCTCTCTCATCCTTGATGTTTTTATCTCTCTCTCCTTCTCCCTTCCTCTCTGAAATCAATAAAAAAATATTTTTAAAAAAGATACTCATCCTTAAATATTGATAAGTATTTCCTTCTAAAACATCTATACCAATTTTTCTTCCACCAGTAATTATGAATACCTGTTTCCTCATGGCCTGAAACAAGTAATGAACTGGGGGTTGAACATCAATGTCCTTAAAATATACCTTGGTCATCCTTATGTGTTGCCAACTAATGTAAAGTCCCAGCTTTCTCCATCTTGATGGATTCTCTCCTATCTCTCCCTTCAAGGCTAAGACTTGGATAATTGAGAGAGAAGGGGAAATATAAAGATGTTTTGTTTACTGAATGAATCTGCATGTCAGGCATTGTATTAGCTGAGTTGTATTTGTTTTGTTTTAAATATTCAACCTTCAAAATACCAGTATGCCGTAGCAAATATCCTATAAACTAGATTTTGATACAAGTGATATTATTAGAGATAGAAAAACATTTTGTAATGCAATCCAAAATTTGCATGCACCAAAAGCAAAGCCTTAAAATATATAAAGCAAAAGTTGATGGAACTAAAAAAAAAAAAAAGAAATGAACAAATTCGCAATCAAAATTGGAGATTTTAACACACCTCACAGTCACTGAAAGAATAAGTAGACAAGAAATTGATAGGAATAGAGAATATATGAATCACATGATTAACCAACTTGGCCTAACAAAATAGAACACTTTCCCACCAACTACAGCATACACACTTTTCTCAAAAGCATATGGAACATTTTACCAAAATAAACCATAAGCTGAGGCAAAAAGCAAGTCTCAAAAAATTTCAAAGGATTTAAATCTTAATATGTTTTCTGACTATAGTGGAATAAAACTAGAAATCAATAATGGAGTAACTAGAAAATCCCCAAATGTCTGAAAATTAAGCAACACATTTCTATATGACTTATATGCAAATGAGAAAGAGAGAGAGAACTCAAAATGAAAGTTAGAAGATGATCTGACTTTGGGTGGTAGGCATACAACTCAATATACAAATCATGTATCATAGAGATGTATACTTGACACCTATATGATCTTATTAACCAATGTCACCCAAAAAAATGTAATAAAAAAGAAAATATTCAAAACTTACATGGTAAAGCTAAAACAATATCAGAATGAAACTTAAGAAGTACTACAGTTTTAAATAAACTGTTCCAGAGAATAGAAAAAGAGGAAATAAGTCCCAACTCATTTTATGAGGCCAGATAGCCTTAATACTAATATCTGGCAAGGGCATTATAAAAATGGAAAAGTAAGACCACTCTCTCACATGAACATAGGTGCAAACATACTGAACAAAATCTTTGCAATTTGAAAAAGATACAACATCATGATGAAGTGGAATTATTCTAGAAGTAAATAAAGAAGAAAAATCACACTGACTTCTCAATAGATGCATAAAGAGCATTTGATAAAACTCTACACCTATTCATGATTTTTAAAAATGAAACTTCTTCGGAATCTAGAAATAGAGACTTTCTTAATTTGATAAAAGTATCTACAAAATATCTCTAGATAATAGTATATTTAATGGTATAATATAGAATGCTTTTCCACCTGAGTTTGTAAACAAGAAAAAAGATATTTTCTCCATTTGTAATCAACATTAACAGGAGGTCATAGCTGGTGCAATCAGGGAAGGAAACAAAATAAAAGATATGAGATTGGAAAGGAAGAAGTATTCACAAATTACATAATTATCCTATATAATAAAAGCCTAATATGCTAAGTGTCCAGTTGTCTGGTTGGTCATTCAGCCAATCAAAGTGTAATATGCTAAGGCCACTCAACCTCTCACTATGATGTACACTGACCACCAGGAGGCAGATGCTCTGACCGGTAGGTTAGCTTGCTGCTGGGGTCTGGTTGATTGGGGACTGACCGAGATGAGCCGGACATGCCCTGGAGCCCTCCTGCAGTCCCTCCCCAGCTGGCCAACCTCCTGCATCCCTCCCCAGCCTTAATCCTGCACCAGTAGGGTCCCTCAGCCTGGTCTGTGCCCTCTCACAATCCGTGCTAAGGAACCCCTCCCCCAAGTGCATGAATTTCATGCACCGGGCTTCTAATTAACATATAAAATACAAGAGAATCTACAAAGTACATACTAGAAATAATAAGTGAATCTAGCAAGCTCACTAAATATAAGATCAATACATAAAAATCTATTATATTTCTATATACCACCTATAAACAATTAGAAAATAAAATTTTATAAAAATACCACTTACAATAGCACCAAAAAAACCCTAGAAATAAATCTAATAAAAGATGCACAAGGCTTCTACCCTGAAAATTATAAAACATGGTTAAGATTAATTAAATAAAACTTAAAATGAAGAGCTATGCCGTGTCCATAGATTAAAAGACTCAGTATTATAGAGATGTCTGTTCTCCTCAAACTGATTCAATGCAATTCTATCCAAGCCTGCAGATTTTTGGGGGTAGAGTTTATAAGCTGGTTCTAAATGTTATATTGAAATAAAAAGGATCTAAAATAGCAAAAATAATTTTAAAGAGAAAAAAATCTGGAGTGTTCACACTACCAGATATCAAGACTTACAAAGCAGCAGGAATTAAGACACTGTGACACCAGGATAAGGACAGTCACATAGACCATAGAACAGAACAGGGAGTCCAAAAAGACCTGAACATCTGTGGTCACATCATTCACAACAAAAGAACAACTGCAATTCAGTGGAGGAAAGTGTTGTCCTTTCAATAAATGAACTGGGCCTATCGCTGTACATAAAGGAAAACAAAACAAGACAAAAATCCTGAATTTACATAATATACACAAAAATAATTTGAGGTAGATCATGGACCTGAAAGTGAAAGGTAAAACAATAAAGTGTCTAGTACAGAATATTGTATAATATCTTTTTAAAAAATATATATTTTACTGATTTTTTACAGAGAGGAAGGGAGAGGGATAGAGAGTTAGAAACATCGATGAGAGAAAAACATCGATCAGCTGCCTCCTGAACACCCCCTACTGGGGATGTGCCCGCAACCAAGGTACATGCCCTTGACCGGAATCAAACCGGAGACCCTTCAGTCCGTAGGCCAATGCTTTATCCACTGAGCCAAACCGATCAGGGCTGCATAATATCTTTATGAACTTGGGAAAGCTATCTTAAATATGACCACATAAAACATTATCCATAAAAGAAAAGGTTAAATTGGACTCCATTAAAATTAAGAATCTCTGCTCGTTCAAGGGTACCATTAAGACAAGCCACAAACTTGAAAAAGATATTTGCAATACATATATCCAATAAAGGACTCAATAAATCAATAAGATAAAGACAACCTGATTAAAAGTTGGGCAAAAAAACTTGAACAGGCACTTCACAATAGAGGATATCAAAATGAAAATAAGTATGTGAAAAGGTATGTAACATCTATAATAATAAAAGCGTAATATACTAATTAGACTGGACATCCTTCCGGGCGGGCTTCTGGATGAAGCCACGGCAGCGGGGGCCAGGGCAGAGGCCGGCAGCCGCTGCGGTAGGTGGGGATGAGCCCCTTGCACAAATTTCATGCATCGAGCCTCTAGTTAGTTATAAAGGAAAATGTAAATTAAAACCACAGTACAATATGATTGCACTTGTACCAGGGTAGCTAAAATAATAAAAACTGGCAGTACCAGGTACTGGTAGAAATGTGGAACAACTGGTACAATCACTTTGAAAAGAGTTTGGCAGATCAACTAAAGTTAGGCATATATACAACCTATAACCCAGCAATACCACTCTTGGTACATATCCAACTAAAATCAATGCTTGCACCTATGGCAGTTTTACTTATAATAGCCCAAACAGGAAATAATACACATGTTCACTAACAGGAATTGGTAAGTAAATTGTGGCATATTTTTACGATGAAGTACAATGAAAAAAATAACATATTACTGCTACCTAAAATAACATGGCTGAACTTTATGCAGAAAATGTTATGTGAAAGTAGCCAGACACAAGAAGACATACTGTATATTTCTGTTTATATGAAATACAAAAACAAATAAAATTAATCCATGTGGCAATGGAAGTCAGAATAGTGATTACCATTTGGGGGTTTTCCCTAGAAGGAAACATAAGAGAGATCCAGCATATCTTTGGTGAAAGTTTGTCTCTCAGGGTGTTAACTGCCTTTTCCTCAAGTTTCCTCCCTGTCACCTGGCCCATCCAAACTGCCTCCAAGAAAGCCAGATTCCAGGTACCATGGTGCAATGCTTTATGTGAGCAAAAGCCTCCGAGAATCTGTTTAAACTGGACTTGGGCACCAGAGATTGAGGCGCTGCCACCACAGCCTGCCCAGTGGAGGCCATGCCAAACTAGGCCCTCTCCCTGGGGAATCAGAGACACGCCCGTGGTGTTACAAGACAAAGAAACTGTGGCAGCAGCAAGGACTCTCCATTGAGCAAGCAGCAAAGGCCTAGCCAGCAGGGAAGGCCAAGCACCTAAACTGGATCCGTCACACCAGGTGACCCTGTCATAGGCAACTGCGGGAGCTACAGCCCAACAAGAGTTTAGAGCCCTCAGAAATAAAGGGTTGAGTTACAGCAACAGGCAAACAAACAACACAGATCAGCCAAAATGCTGACTAAAAGAGGGAGATTGGTGATGAAGATGAAGGAAGGAGGAAATAAATATCTATAATGGCCTTGATTCATGCTGTAGCATTAGGCACTACCATTTATTTCAATAACACTTGCTCTAGGTTTCTCAGGAGATTGCAGTTGGCCACCACCTGGAGGAGAATCTATGAATGATTGGACCTGTACTATCTCTCAGGGTATAAGTGAAACTGCTTGTACACACACACACACACACACACACACACACACACACTAACCCAAACTCTACATTATAATATTGGAGCTAGACATGAAGGAAGGGTATGAGTGGATCTGAGCAGTTCAAGCAATGAGTTGTATTGGACTCGTCTCCTGGAACCTCCCTGGGCTTGGCTTCCTCTAATCCAGTGGTTCTCAACCTTCCTAATGCCGTGACCCTTTAACACAGTTCCTCATGTTGTGGTGACACCCAACCATAAAATTATTTTCGTTGCTACTTCATAACTGCAATTTTGCTACTGTTATGAATCGTAATGTAAATATCTGATATGCGGATGTATTTTCATTGTTCGCGACCCACAGGTTGAGAACCACCACCTAATCTACTGGATCCTCGGTCACTTGCTCCACCTCTATCATTACACACTCCTTACAGGCCTGAGTGGTTCCACTGCCAGAGACCAACCAGGCATCACTGGGAATCCTTGACTCCTCGTACACCTCAGGGCACGGGATTTCTCTGTACAGTCGCTATTTGAAGGACTGGATGACCCAGCCTAGGAAGTTCAGGGAAGTTGATCACCTGTAGGATATGAGAAGGAGGCAGACACTTTCCCTTCCTCCCTCCAATGGACTGTCCCAAGGCATGGTTTCTTTGTATAGCCTGTTAGGAGACATCCCAGATGGCAGGGCAGGTGCACCAGCAGGTTGACTTGCTGGGTTTCTTCATTGTACCCCAATAGTCAGCTTAGTAACACTTTATCTTTCATTGCTTCTCAGCCTTCCCTTATTCATTTCCCCTTTCCCTCATTCTCACTGCTCTGGGATCAGACTCTCAAATCATTAACACATAAGCTTGCCTTATGTTTTTTAGGGAACCCAGGAAAGATACCTGTGGTTAGGGGTTTGAGATATTTTAGAATCTAAAATTTTTATATCATATGCATAATAAATGCATACATTTATTGAATAAATTATTTTTATATAAAAGCATTTTAGGATTATCTGCACAACCACTTTGAAATTGAGTACATCCACTCTATTAAATGCTTCACTTTTGAATGCATAAATATTACATACTTAAGCCCAATTATTAGTGGTAAGTAATAATTTAATTTTTATGAGCCAATGTCAATGAAAAGGGACAGACAAGTTGAAACTGATGCTTAGCATCCTGTGAAGACCAAATAAAGTGATGGGATGAAGGGCTATTTCAAGTAATCTGAATACTACAGGAAAGTGGTGAACTAATTTGAGTTTTCATCTGAAGTTTGGCAAACTTCAATGAATGTAGGTAGTAGCTGGCAGCCCATAGTTCATGTTCTGAGAGACATTTAATTTCAGTAAAATAATGGTGTTAATTTGAATTTCAGTAAAATAATGTAATTTGAATTTTATTGAGCAATAGAGGTCTGACGAGGAAACTTGAGTTTGCTTTGCACAGTGATATATAAATTTTTATCTATTCTCACAAATAGGAAATATTCAATAATATCTATGTTGTTTGCTAATGCTTTTGGTACAAGGGATTATCTAAGGAAGCACCAAGAAGTGCTAAGGTTATGTCAAGATCGATGAGGATAAAAATGACCACATCGAGGGATAACTGGATATAAGACTCACACTTAATGAATAGTTATTGAATGCATAAAACAGCCAGGCCACCCCGGGGCAGGCAGAGGTTGGAGGGTGACCTTGTGTGGGCCAGTATCCCTAGTTGGGCAATCATTTATAAGAAGTAAACATCCTTCAGTGGCTAAGCCGCTTGACACCTGTGAATCCTTCTAGGGAACCGGATGTGGTCTTCCCACCCTCTTTCCCAGCATCTGGCAAAGGTGAGGGCAAGGCTAATGACCCTCTCAAATAAAATATTTAAAGTACACAAGATTTAAGACTAAGGCATTGTTCCTCATATTGGAGACAAATGAAAAAGTGAAACAATTTTGGGTCAAGGGGTTAAAGTCCTGTGATAAACCACCTCTGATAACTTGGGAAAATGTGTGTCTCTGTAGTCATATAAATAGGGGTAAAGAAGGATGACTCTAGAACCAAAATTTTTCCAAGAGAATAATCACAGGGAGATGTGTAGTAATGGGGCCATTTAAGAGTTCTGTTTTCATCTTGGTCCTTCACCTTCTGGAAGGGGCCCTGAGCAATTCACTCATTCAGCTGAATAACAATGGCTATGAAGGCATTGTCATTGCAATTGACCCCGATGTGCCGGAAGATGAAACACTCATTCAAGAAATAAAGGTAAGGTGGAAACGGTAACTACCCATGCTTTAAAAAATTTAAGTGCAATGTGTGGAAGGGCAAGCATGAGTTCTCTAATGCATCTGTGTGATATTGGCAAAGTATTTTTATGTCTAAGTCTCAGTATCTTCGGTTGCAAAATGAAAATAGAATAGTTAACCATTAGGATTCTTCTGAGGGAGAAGATAATAAATGTAATGCACTTAGCTAAGAGTTTCATACATTGTTGGTGCTTAATAAACGATTTTCCGCATTTATTGGTTGTAGATGATTCCGCTAAGGCAGAGCCAGCGGTATTTGGTAGATATTGTGAGATGTCCAGAGAATAATTCCTTTGCCTGGCTCATGTTAGATTTCTCCTTTTATTCTTCTAATTACAACTCTTTTCTCTGTGATTTTAATAGAGAAGCCCGGGATATAAACCTCTAATTTAAGAACAACCCCGATCCTTTCAATGAGAGGAAACTCTGCATTTTACCAGCCCCAATACAAGGGATCCTCTTAGATTGCTGAGCGGCCTTGCCTTACTTATTACTTCTTCTCTGGGGGAAGGAAGAACTATGGAGGAAGACACTTCCTGTCCAGGGCAGAGGGTCTAACTGTTGTAAGGTGGAGAGGTCATGTACAACAGCAAACAACTAAGAATAAGAGGGAAATGCCTTACAAATAACTACCCAGGGATCTGGCTGTAGCACATCCAGAGGCAAGTGTGTAATGAGGAAAAGTACTGGTGTGTAAAATGGGGCAATAAGCTTGGCGAAGGGTATGTGGGAACTTTGTACAATTTTTGCATGTTTTATAAGTCTAAAATTATCTTGAAATATGGTAAAGAACTTTAAAAATGCATCATAGCATCTGGCCCATAATAAGAGCTCAATTAATGGTAGGCATACCCCTAATTCTTCTAGATGGAAAGGGTTCATTTTTTTAGCCAAGCCAACGTTCCTGAGTGTGAGCCAAAGTTAATATCACAAGAGTTCCATTGGTTGCCCCCAAGTATCCTTGCTCTGAGCAGAAACAAGCCAGAAAGATGGCGTTTGGAGAGAGAACCAGCTCTACCATCCAGAGGAGTTTGGGGCTAGAGAACTGCAGTAGTTGAGGAAGGAGGG
Source organism: Myotis lucifugus (assembly GCF_000147115.1). Classification (NCBI taxonomy): domain Eukaryota; kingdom Metazoa; phylum Chordata; class Mammalia; order Chiroptera; family Vespertilionidae; genus Myotis; species Myotis lucifugus. Next base: position 3,039,040 of record NW_005871174.1, on the reverse strand, counting down.
GGATCTTATCTGTTTAACCGATCAGATACTACTGCCACTGGTGAAAGGGAAAGCTGTACCTTTTGAAATCTCTCAACAATCAGATAGCTTGGGCAAGTTTTTGATTGCATCTAACCTTAGAAATGGCATCAGCAAACATGGAAGTGCCCCTTGGAGCAACAGACAAGGAAAGTGTGGGAGAAAAATATAGCCAACAAGTTTCTGTCTCTGGCTAGTCAGGAATGTGCCAGAAGAACATAAATTCCTTATTCAGAATGGCAATGCTAATGCACATTTACATGGTGCTTTAGAGCTTCCAGATGCTTTCACCTCACCCTTTGGGGGTTTCCCTCCTGAGAAATCTACTTCTTATCACAATTATTAAATTGGTTTTCTGGTATGAGTCCTACTAAATGAGTTGGGTTTGAGATAAGTTGGTTTCCACATATTGTAAAGCATATGATTGTCTAACCACTCTGCTATATCCCTGAAACTACTACAAAATAACATTGAATGTACACTATAATTGAAAAATAAAATAAAAAAGTTAAGGGCAATAGTGTACTCAGAACCCCTTCCTAAGTAGTAAATAAAAGTGTTTCTCGCTACTAAGGTTCAGCTCTGCAGAGTTAAGGACCCTAATTGTGAGCTTGTCTGCCTTTCCTGGCCATCCCTCACTCTGTTTTCTGAGGGGAGACTCTCCCCTGGTGCTCTTGTGGGAATAGAAGCCTTTAAGTCAGCTCTTAAATACTTGCTTCTGTTCAGGGTACTATGCTAAGTGAAATAAGCCAGTCAGAGAAAGACAAATACCACATAATTTCACTCACATGTGGAATCTAATGAACAAAATAGAAACAGATTCATAGATGCAGAGAACAGACTGACAGCTCTCAGAAGGGAGGGGGGCTGGGGGGCTGTGTGAAATAAGTGAAGAAATTAAGCAAAAAAAAAAAAACCCTCATAGACACAGACAACAGTAAGGTGATTACCAGAGGTAAGGGGGATGGGACCAGAGATGTACACTTGAAACCTACATAATTTTGTTGACTAATGCAACCTCAATAAATTTAATTTTAAAAAATTGAATGACAGTCCCTAAGGTTTGTCCACCTACAAATTGCATCCACTGCAATTGCCCTGTCAGTGTGAGTTATAGAGGCAGAGGGAGCACACTCCATAAAATGAGGGAGGGAGAGTCAGGAAGAAACACTCTCTGTGCTCTGTCCCTAAAACACACTCTCTCTCTCTCTCTCTCTCTCTCTCTCTCTCTCTCTCTCTCTCTCTCACACATACACACACACACACACACACACACACACACACACACTCACCCAAACTCTACATTATAATATTGGCGTCTAAGCACTCTAGTCTGCTCCGGGAAGGACTTTCCTCCTGCAATTGTCCCTTTTTTCTCTGGCTTTACCAGGTTTCCCCCCCCCCCATTATCACATGCATATGTTATAATAGTTCCCATTAAAAAACAACAACAACAACAAAATTCCCTTGCCCTGAAGTGCTCCTTCAGCTATTGCATCATGTCTCCAACTCCTTTAATTTACAAAAAAAAAAAAAAAAATCCAAAAACAAACCTGCTTGCGCTGTTGATATTCACTGCCTCCATTTCACCTCCCATTGTCTTGAATTTACTCATTTGGAGCTATCATCTCCATTCCACTAAAATGGCTCATCCACGCTGCCAAATACTTCGGTCAGTTCTTATCCTCACCTTTCTTTTTTATTATTATTAAATTCATTGGGGTGACTTTGGTTAATAAGCTTATATATGTTTCAAGTGTATATTTCTATGGTGCATGATCTGTATATTGTATTGTGTGCTCACCATCCAAAGTTAAATCTTCTTCTGTCACCATATACGCATTCCCCCCTCCCCCTTTCCCTCTGGTAACTACCATACTGTTGTCTGTCTATGAGTTTTGTTCATTTTCCCTCTCTTAATTGCTCAGCATCCTTTGACACCGATAATCACTCTCTTCTCCCTGAAACACCTTTACCCTGTGCCTGCTGATTTCCTTCCCATGCACCAGCTGCTCCTGAGTCTCCTTGGCTGACTCCCCCTCTTCCTACCACTAAATGCTAAATGCCCTTGGCAGCAGGGCTCAGTCTTCAGCCCTCCCCTTTCCTCTGTCCACACTCACTTTTGAGGGCAGTGATTTTCAGTCCTAAGAGACCATATGCCTTTTCCAATAATAAATCTCCTATAATACTCTCTCTACTGTCTTCATAATGCATCTCAGGGGCATTTACAATTAAACTCTACAGCTCCTTCAATTTAGAGAAATAAAGTTGGGTGTAATTTGAAAATAAATTATATAATTGTGCCACTTCCTTATATCTGACAGTACTACACTAAAAATAAATACTACCATAACATTTAGCTAGTCCTAAAATTACTGCAGGATCCAGCAGGTGAAGTCATATTCATTTTAATTTGAGTTTCTCTCCAGTATAAGTTGGTGTGAGACCTTGGTACTTACACACTCTAATTCTCAGTTTCTCCCTTAAAGGTTTATTGATCCTCGAAGGATCAAATGAGATGACACTCACAGCTAACATTTCACAAACATTTGTGCTAAGTAAACATGGTTCCCAGGACTTTCTTGACTTCACTTGATCCCCACAATATCTTATGAGCTAATCACCATAATATTTTCCACTTTATAAATGGGATAGATAACTGAGGCTCAGGAGGGCTCAAGGAAATTGCCAGATGACGCACAATAAGTGTTGGAGCCAGGATTAGTGTCAGCCTCTGAAGTCTGCATTGTCAATCATCACACTCTGACACAGAGCATGTGATAAGTGCTCAAAAAAGGTTAGCTATTATCCTATACTAGGGGCCCAGTGCACAAATTCGTGCACCTTGAAAGGAACTGTGAGCTGTGAGGCTGCGGTGGGCACAGGGGCAGGGCGGGTCTGGCCCATCCTCTGCGCCCCTGCCTGGCCCCTCCCGCCACAGACCCTGGTCCCCTATCTGCTGGCAGCCCCACTCCCACTGCCATTGCTCCCACATGCTGACAGCACCGGCCCTGCTTGTACCCGCTGATGGCACGGAGCGATTGGGGCCCGGTACCAGCAGTGGGGTGTGAGCAGTGGCTGCTGCCCGGATCATCCCTCAGGAGCAGGGGGAAAGTGGAGAAGTCCTCAAGGGGC
>NW_005871174.1:3002479-3035787 GCF_000147115.1 Myotis lucifugus | reverse complement strand
CTATACTAGGGGCCCAGTGCACGAATTCGTGCACCTTGAAAGGAACTGTGAGCTGTGAGGCTGTGGTGGGCACAGGGGCGGGGCGGGTCTGGCCCATCCTCTGCACCCCTGCCTGGACCCTCCTGCCACAGACCCCGGTCCCTGTCTGCTGGCAGCCCCACTCCCACCGCCATCGCTCCCAAGCACTGACAGCACCAGCCCTGCTTGTACCCGCTGATAGCGCAGAGCGATTGGGGCTGGCACAAGCAGCTGCTGCCCTGATCGTCCCTCAGGAGCAGGGGAAAGTGGAGAAGCCCTCAGGGGCGATCGGGGCCAGCAGCCACTGCTCGCACCTGCTGACGGCACTGAGGGATCGGGACCAGTGCCAGGTGCCGGCAGTGGGTGTGAGCAGGGCTGTCGCTGGCAGCTGGTACAAGAGGCGGCTGCTGGCCCTGATCACCCCTCAGGAGCACGGGGAGGTGGAGAAGCCCTGAGGGGTGACCGGGGCCAGCACCCGCCGCTTGCACCGCTGCTGGTGCCCGGCGCCGGCCCCAATTGCTCGGCACCATGAGTGGGTGCGAGCAGCGGCTCCCGATCCCGCTGAGGCTGACACCCGCCTCCTTGTTCTGCGTGCGCCCCCTGGTGGTCAGTGCACGTCATAATGACCGGTTTTTCAGTTGTTCAGTGGTTTCAACGTTTGGTCTATTTGCATATTAGGGTTTTATATATCCTATATAATAAAAGGCTAATATGCAAATAGACCGAGTGGCAGAACAACCAAACAACCGGTTGCTATGAAATGTGCTGACCTCCAGGGGGTGTGCATGGAACATGGTGGGCGTCGGCAGCAGGCGGCAGAGGGTGGAACATGGCAGCTGTCGGCCGCGGCAAGATGGTGGAGCAGGTGAGCGGGGGCGCCAAACCAAGGCAGGGCGCCGACTGCTGTCATTGAGCAAGCCTCTGGTGGTTACTGAAAATTCTTTGCTCCCACACACTGCAGTCCTGCCTGGCGCTTGCATCAGCTGCCAGCGCAGGAGCCACTGCTCTCACCTGCTGCTGGAGCCCAGTGCTGGCTCCGATCACTCAGCACCATCAGTGGGTGTGAGCAGCAGCTGCTGGCCCCTATCATTTCTCAGGGCTTCTCCATTTCCCCCTGCTCCTGAGGGGCGATCAGGGCTGGCAGCTGTCTCTCGCACCCTCTGCTGGCGACAGCACCTGCTCGCACCTACTGACAGCACCAGTCCCAATTGCTTGGCACCATCAGCGGTGCAAGTGGGAGTGGCGGCAGCAGGAGCGAGGCTGCTGGCAGATAGGGGACTGAGGGCCATGGTGGGAGTGTGGGAGTGTGGAGGGTGGGCTGAGACCTGCCCCTGTGCCCACTGCAGCCTTGTGGCCCACAGTTCCTTTCAAGGTGCATGAATTTGTGTACTAGGCCCCTGGTATCCTATATAATAAAAGCCTAATATGCTAAGTGTCCAGTCATCCCGTTGGCCATTCAACCAATCAAAGCGTAATTTGCTAATGATACGCTAAGGCTGCTCAACTGCTCGCTATGACATGCACTGACCATCAGGGGGCAGACAGTTGGCTGGTTGACCAGTCACTATGACGTGCACTGAACACCAGGGGACAGACGCTCGGACCAGTAGGTTAGCTTGCTGCTGGGGTCCGGCCAATCAGGACTGAGCAAGACAGTCCAGACATGTCCTGGAGCCTTCTCGTAGCCCTCCCATTGCCCCTCCCTGGCTGTCCAACCTCCTATGTCCCTCCCCGGCGCTAATTGTGCACTGGTGGGGTCCCTCAACCTGGCCTGTGCCTTCTTGCAATCTGGGACCCCTTGGGGGATGTTGGAGAACCAGTTTCGGCCTGATGGCAGAATGACTGGTTGCTTTGATGCACACTGACCACCAGGGGCAGACGCTCAACACAGTAGCTTCCCCCTGGTGGTCAGTGTGCTTCCACAGGGGGAGTGCCACTCAGCCAGAAGCCGGGCTCACGGCTGGCAAGCACGGCAGCAGTGGTGGGAGCCTCCGTGGCAGTGCTAAGGATGTCCAACTGCCAGCTTAGGCCCGCTCCCATGGGCCTAAGCCATCAGTCAGACATCCCCCGAGGGCTCCTGGACTGCGAGAGGGCACAGGCTGAGCTGAGGAACCCCCACCCCCACCCCCCAGTACACAAATTTCGTGCACTGGGCCTCTAGTAGATAATAAAAGGCTAATATACAAACCAACCGAATGGCAGATCAACTGGTCACTATGATGCGCACTGACCATCTGAGGGCAGACGCTCAACACAGGAGCTGTCCCCTGGTGGTCAGTGGGCTCCCACAGGGGGAGTGCCACTCAACCAGAAGTCGGGCTTATGGCTGGTGAGCGCACTGGCGGTGGCGGGAGCCTCTCCTGCCTTCATGACAGTGCTAAGGATGTCCTACTGCTGGCTTAGGCAGGCTCCCCATGGACATCCCCTGAGGGCTCCAGGACTGTGAGAGGGTGTAGGCTGGGCTGAGGGACCCCCCCCCCTCAAGTGCACAAATTTTGTGCACTGGCCTCTAGTTATCAATAAAAGGTATTTCTACATCTCCCCTTCCAGTCTTATAAATAACTGGTCTTTACTAACTAGTTTTTCTAATGTGAAATACAAATGTAAATTTGAATGATTGATAATTTAGTCTACAGTCCTAATTGTGCTTGCTAGATATGTTTTCTTTTTTCCCCCCAGGACATGGTGACTCAGGCATCTCCATATCTGTTTGAAGCTACAGGAAAAAGATTCTATTTCAAAAATGTTGCCATTTTGATTCCTGAGAAATGGAAGACAAAACCTGAGTATATGAGACCAAAACTGGAGACCTACAAAAATGTGAGATTATCAAGTTCTTTTTTCAAATTCAATTTCCTTCAGTGATTTAGATTTTTTTTTCATCATAATATTCTAGAACCAAATGAAATTGGTTCACAATACTCCAGTGTAAATAAGGTCAATTCATTTGCTAAAATTTTGTAATGATGAAAACATTTTCTTAAATTTCAGGCTGATGTTCTAGTTGCCGAACCTAATCCTCCAGGAAACGATGATCCCTATACTGAGCAGATGGGAAATTGTGGAGAAAAGGGTGAAAGGATTCATTTCACTCCTGACTTCATAACAGGAAAAAAGTTGCCTCAATATGGACCACAAGGTATGGGTAGAGAAGAAACATTCCACTGTGTTCCTCATAACTTAATAATTTTATATTCAAAGTAGATCAAAATAGCATTATCTTTCCAAGTAAGCACATATAAGCCAAATAACGTTACAGCATGCATTTTCACTTAAAGCAGGGGTTCAGAATAGTGTTTCTCAGTTAGAAATTTAATTTATTCATATTCTGCATAAATGTGTAACTATAGTGTTTTTAATTTTAAAAAGTTATTACTATCAGAAAATAGCTGTAATCATTTATTGAAATGTTATTAGGTTTCTATGGATCTGACAAGAGACTGCTGAACAAATTAAACCTCCTGCCTGTAATTCACATAGTAGCCACCAGATGGCGGAGACTCACAGTGCTCTCAGACTTATGCTCAAGCAAATTGAAAAGGAGGTTAATCAGATTCTGATTCAGTAGGTGTGGGGTGGGACTCAACAATTTGCATTTTTAACAAGCTCCCAGGAGATGCTGATACTGCTGGACTATGGACCACACTTTAAGTAGCACAGAGAATATCCTTTCAGTTCAGCTCACACAAAAAACTGTAACTAAAGAAAAACATCCAATTTTCCTTCACAAAACAAACTCTTTATCATGCCCCTGAGCTATATAGAACAATCTTTAGAAGAAAATATTAAAACAAACAATAAGGAAGTATATATAAAATATGTACTCTCCAGGTATAATCAAATGTGATTAGTATTAGCTAATTAGGTTACTTAATAACTACTACCAGGTATCTTTATTATCTTGAAAGTATTAGAACCAGCTTGGTTTTCTTCACTTAAACAAAAGGGCCCTGGTACCTCCATGCCCCACCCCGCATTCACTAGAGCACTACAGACTTATCAGAAAGATTTATCAAATATACCTCTTGTGCTTCTACAACACTCTATTTCACCTCCATAACAGGACCAGAAAATTCCCAATGTATGGCTCAATCAATAGGTGCTGAATTGATAAACTAATTGCCCCATATCACTTCTGGGCCCACTCCAGCCATCTGAGTCACCATGTAGAATGGCATTCCTTCATAATCTCTCCTTTCTGTACTGTGACTCCACTTATGTTCTCTCCCATCTTTCCTTACCTCTAAGAGGCCATCCTCTGCTCCCAGCACCTACAGAATAGGGTCCAAATCCTCAGCGTGGGATACTAGCATTTCCTCAGGTATACCCCCTCACCTAACCCTCCAAATGCAGCCTATCTGGGAATGTACATTCCAGGAAAACTGAGCTGTACATAAGTCACTAATTCCTCTAAATTTAACAAATACTCACTGAGTACCTATTAAGTTCTGGACACTATGCACCCAGGAATGACAATGAAGAAGTCATGGAGCCTGTCCTCATGGAGATAAGTGCTTAGTGTGGGAGACAGGCAAGAAAGTAGCAACTATAATACAATGGAAGTGCCATATGGAATATAATGACAGAGTAAAAGAGGGATACTGGGCCTAGTCTGGGGATGTCAGAGAAGGCTTCTAGTTGGATATAAACTTGATTTTGAAAGAAGAGAAGCAACTATCCAGACAGAACTAGGGAACGTATCCCAAGCAAAGAAAGAATACATGAAAAGAACCAGAGATGAGAAGGGGCCTCGAGTGGCTCTGGAAAGTAAAAGCAGTGCAGGAATTCATTGTGATTATAGAGTTCTGGAAGTAGGTGGAGAACAGCAAGAAATATGGGTGCAGAGAATAGCAGAGCTGGGGTCACCAGGGACCTCATATTAAGAAGCGAACTTAACCCTGAACATCATAAGGTAGCCACTGAAGACGAGACATGGAGGGCAGCTGGGTGGCTACGGCAGTAACTCGGGAGTAAGTGGCAATAAGATTGGAAAGATGGGAATAGAGCAGAGGTGAGGTAGGCAGACCTTGGGGTTTGAGCCACTGGGGGTGCTGCCTGGCTGCCCTACCAAAGCTCCAGACCCCACTGCAGCATGCGCCGCCCTCCCTCACTGCACTTGCCCCAGTAAGGATTTTAGTTGTCTGATTGGCATGTCATCCACTGGACTGCATGCTATGCAAAGGACAGAGCAGTTGTTTTATCTTTGTATAAAAACTCTCTGGCACTTCCTATGTGCCTCATATGCATTTTGTGAGCTAAAATAAGTAGTTACATTTTTCAGAAATGTGGAGTTGTCATATTAGAGTTTTCTTTCTAAGGAAGTCAAAACTTTAAAAAATTAACATAGCAAAGCATAATAAAAGTCGGGAGAATTACTTTCTCCCAGCATTAGAAAGTAATTTTGCCATTCTTACTGTAACCGGGTCTTTAAAACATTTTCTCACAGGAAGGATATTTGTCCATGAATGGGCACATCTACGATGGGGAGTATTTAATGAATACAATAAAGACCAGAAGTTCTACTTATCTAATGGAAGAAACAAAGCAATAAGGTATGGATATATTGACTTGACTTTTCCCAAACCATTTTAAATCACAACCCATTTTTTTTTTATTACTTTTTAAATGTCCACTTTTTTGCCTTGTTTTCTGTCTCTCGTTCTCTGTTAGTGCCTCCTGTTGCAGAGTTCCACAAAACTACCACTTTTGCTTAGCTTACAAGGACTTCAATTAGTTGAGTTCTCTATTCTTCAGTTACAAACCATTTGCCTTTGTGAGTGTGCATGTACAATTATAAGAAATCCACAGGTGCTATGTTCAGTGACTCCATCTTCCTGTATCTGAGTCAGTGAAATAAACAAAGCTAATGGGGCTATTCCATGCCTTGAAAGCAGAATGATATCTGTGTGGACTTTGTCAGTATGAATGGGCCTGGGAGAGACTGTGGAACTTACCTACAAGACAGTCCAAATATTAAAAGAAAGCAGAAAACTTCTTCCAGTTTAATTAACTATGTGATGCCAATGGAAAGCAAACTGAACACTTGGAAAGTACCCTTGGCTGCCATGATTGTAGGGGTAAATTCTTGCAACCAACAGTTTCAGTGAACTGTTTTAGTACAAACAAAAGATAGGGAACTTCACAATTTATTTAAAAGAGCTAGCACATTTCAGATACTAAAACCCGATAGAAGACATGAAAAAGACTTCTGCAAATCAGATACAGCTTTCTAAAAATATTTTAAATAAAAGAACAGTAAGTTATATCTGACAGAATCAAAGGACTAACAAACACACCAAGCCCACATAAGAAGTCTTCCAGAAATCCCAAAATGCTGTGATATTAGGTAAGTAATTAATATAGTATTTTGAGTCAAGAAGACAAATAAACAATTTTTCCAATAGATTCTCAAGAGAAACTTGAAAACCTTGAACACTTATGCCTGAGTCAGAAAATAACAACTGCTTTTTAAAGAGTGGAAATTGGTACAACACCCCTCTCCACTTTTGCTTCCAGTTTCTTGCCTGATGACCCCGTAAGGAGATGTGCTCAGCTTTGGTTTGGTTACTCTTTATTTGCTACTTGCTTCCAAGCAGAGCTCAGCCTTGGCTCAGAGCTCAGCCTTGGCTTCCCATTCTCCCAGAGGGACATTACTGCTCTCCACTCTTCCCTTTCTTCATTACATTCAGACTCTGTCAACTTGGTCCACTTCCATTATATTTCCCCTCATTGTTATATCACTTCAGGCATAAAGAGACTAAGTGTCACGTAGCGCCACGCAGTGTACCAGATTCCCTTAGCTGTTCCCTCTGCTCTATACAAACTACAACCCAGGCCCACTTCCCTGATCATTCATTGGATTAACCTCGCAAATCTCAGCCAATGGATGTCATTCCACATCTGACATGTACCATTCCCACTTCTCTTTTCTAAGTTTCTATTCAGTTAGACACTGTATATGCCTTCAAGAGAAAGCATATATTAATACATATTCCTTTCTAGAGATATTCTAGAAATTTCTACATATGTAGCATATTCTTCCTTCCACAGATAACATTAGCAAATCTGGCTAATTACCATGTCCTCTGAAAAAGAAATTTTATTGTAACATATTAATAATTTATTGATTATTATCTTCTAAATTAAAAAAAATTATTTTAAGGCCTAGAAGCAATCACAAAATGATAATACTGCCCACAATAGAAGGCTATTTTCTTAATATGATATAAAACATTAATTGAAAGCCAACAGCCTACATCATATTTAATAGGAAAATCCTAGAAACATTACCAGGGATAACATAGAATGGCCACTATTAGCGCAGTTATTGAACCTTTTTTAGAAAGTTGTATCCAATGCAATAGCACATGAAACCGGGGAGGTTAAAAAATGGGAGGGTGGGGGGAAAGCTATGAGAAAGAGAGAAAACTGCTTTTATGCAGATGATATGTGGTCCACTTAGAAAACACTGGGGAATAAATAGAAATTAAAGACAGGAGAAGTCAATAAGGTGACCAGATACAAAATGAAAATTCAAGTTGTCTTCCCAAATATTAACAATAACCAGTTCAAAAATATTATGGACAGAATACTCCATTGAAGATAGAAATTAAAGGTATAATGAAGTATAAAACTCTAAAAAAGGTAGATATCATATTTTAAGAAAACTATAAAATCCTTCTAAAGGCTTTAAAAGAAAATCAAGAAAAACTGAGATATTTTCCCATTCATGAATGATTTAAATTCAACCCAAATTAATATATAGGTTTTATAAAACTAGTCAAAAGCACAATTTTTACCTCATTTTTTAAAAATATCAGAATTCACTCAATAGATAGTACCTAAGAACATTTTTTTAAAAAGTAGTAATAAAGGGAATTTTTACTTACTGAATTTTATATATATATAATAAAACTATATTAACTAAAGCAATGTGAATTGACAGACACATATACAATAATTTACTATTTAATATAGCTAGAATTATAGATGTATGAGAAAAAACAGAATTTCTTAAGATATCAGGACAATTTGAGATGTGTGGGGAAAATATTAACAGATCTTCTTCCAATTGAATAGACTCATTAAATATAACTATCACAGTCACAATGACAACTAAAGGAATATTAATAAAAATCATACTCCTATGTGGTGAAGGTCTTTCTATGCATTCAAGAATTGTAGAAAGATATAACTAAAAGATTAATAAATTTGGCTATATAGTCATTAAAAATTTTGTCGCATATAAATCAAACATAAACTAAATAAAAAGGTAAAAAATAAAAAACATTATTTGCAAAAATTAATAAAAAACACCTTTTAAAAGCATAGTATTATAACACATGAAGATCCTTTGAAAACCAGTAGGAAACCAATAACATAATAATATAGAAATAGATACAGGAGGAGAATAAATAATCCAGAGAAGAAATAAAAATGGTGAATAAACATATAAAAAATATTCAGACTTACTAGCGATCACAGTGGTGCAAATTTGACAAAGATGAGAATCGTTTATTACCTAGTAAGTAACTGTTAGTGGGTGAGAGCTCCCACAGATGGTTGTTAGAGACATAAATTGGCACAAGTATGGAAAACAATTTGGTGACACATATCAAATCTCCAAAGTATTTCCTTTTTCTTTATCCAGTAATTTCATGTTTAAAGCTCATTATAAGGAAAATGGTAGAATAAGCTGAATCAGCAATCTATAAAATATTCACACTTTTGATCTGATGATTTAGTTTGAGAACCAATCACATTGCAAACTTGGAAATAGAGTCAAAATTTTATGTGAAATTTTATTTATTCATTGAAGTTTTATTTTTAGTCCTGACAAGTTGGGGGAAATCAAATGAAATAAATTAAGCTAAATTTATTTTATAGTATGAGAACATGCAATTATTAAAATTACAGTTTGAAAGAATGTTATAAATTATAATTAGGTGTCACGTAGGACTCCCTCCACCTCCCGCATGGAGTAGGGTTTAGTATCTGAAAGAGGGGCCGCACGAGATAATTTTGCAATATTGGAGGACCAGGCGGGCAAGTCCAACTCAAGGAGAGGGACTTCCACCTAAGCCCAGGCCACTCAGATCTTTTATTGAGGTCGGGGTAGCCTTAGGTAAGGAGATTTCAATGACACATGGATTAGCTCATCGGTAGACAATTTCCAGAAATTGGCAGGGTATCTGATTAGCTCATCAGTAGATGATTTCCAGGAATAGGCAGAGTATCTGATCAACAATAATCAACAAGGATCTACACAAGTATCTAAGGAATTAAGTGAACTAAGGTGGGGATGATGCTTCTTTAGCTAGATTAACTGGGTGGTGTCTTAATTAACTGGGTGGTGCACAGCCCTGACCTTTGCTAGGACTTTCAAGGGCTACTAGCTTTTGGGGGGTCTCTGTCTAAACTCAGCTAGTGAAGACAATGAATGGACTCCGGCAATTAGGTATTAAATTTTTAATTATACTAACATACTACGTTTTTCAAAAGCCTGAAGCAAAACTCTATGTGCCATGTTATGCTGATACAGAGAGAGGAAATGCTTCAACATGTTGACAGTAGCTTATTTGTGATTGTGGAACATGATGTTTTTCTTTTCTTCTTTATACTTTTTTGTAATTTTCCAAATTTTCTATAGTGTTCATATATTGTTTATATACTCAAATAATAAGATGTTAGAGAAAAGCATTCCACTTATGATAGCAATAAGACTCACAAGCATATAATATAAAGGAAAATCTAAAATACTTAGGGACATATAAGAGCTATGTAAAAACTATGGCATAAACTAATGAGAAACACAAAACCCAAGCCTTTTGAGGGAAACAGAGGCCAGATTTTCCAGGAATGAGGGGACTACATTAGGCGGTGCCTCAGGTCTGCAACCCTTGTTCATCCTAGCAGCAACCATAAACCAGACTTCGCTTTTCTGCTGCAGAGAAACAATTTCTGATACCATCTGGGGACTCTTCAGATACATTCTGGCAAACAGAAATAATTTTTCTATTTAAGGATGTATTTGTCTCTTGAATTATGAGAGGACATCGTGGACAAGGTCATCTGTAGAACTCGACCACAGAGTCTAGCCCTTTGAAATAATTATGTCACTTGAGTATCCAACCTTAATACATTTTCAGGTGTTCGGCAGATATTACTGGTAAAAATGTAGTAAAGAAGTGTCAAGGAGGCAGCTGTGTGACCAAATCCTGCAAAGTCGACAGGGTAACAGGGCTGTTTGAAAAAGGATGTGAGTTCCTACCTGATCGTGAGCAGACGGAGAAGGCTTCCATAATGTTTTCACCAAGTGTTAATTCTGTAAGTATCTTTTTTTTTCTCTCAACACTATGAATTCAATGAGGTTTTTATCCCAGATGCTGCAGGAGAGGATCAAATTTTAGGAAGGCATCACTGAGCAGCTGATTCTCTGTGGGACCAGCCAAGAATGCACAGTCAGGGTGAAGTCCTGTCTCCCCCTTCCTCTTCTTCAGGTTCATTCTTGCTTCTCCATCCTCTCCTTCCCACTAGCTTTTAGTTTCAGTGTTTAGAATGACTTCAAATATCCTTAAAAGCAGACAAACACAAAGTTTTTTCATTAAATAAGAAATTTACCCAGGGGGATTCTTTTAATTAGTTAATAAGGACAAGACCAGTAGCCTTTAATTTAATTTTCAGAGATCTCTTTTCAGCCTGCCTATTTACTTTTAGTTGTTAAGTAAAATTTTCTCTCTTGTTTGGTTTTTGTGTGTGTGTTGTTTTTGTTGTTGTTGTTGTTGTTGTTTATGAGTTTATCTGAACCACACTGACAACATATGCAAGGGAGCAAGATCTCAAATGCTCCTGAAATTTTCTCTTTTTAAGAGTGTCGGTGCCTTACGGAGTTTGTACATAGTTTTAATAGCTTACAAATATTTCTTAATGGTTTTTCAATGACAAGTTGGCCATAAGAGAAACTTGAAAAAATTATCCTTATTAATGCTAAATATATACATCAATGAATTTGCACAAACAAAGATTAAGTGCTTCAGTTAACTGACTTTAGTGAGGAGTCCCTCTTATCTTCCAGTCTCTTACATAAAGTGATGTTTTCCTTTTGGAATAGAGCAGCGGTTCTCAACCTATGGGTCGAGACCCCGTTGGCGGTCGAACGACCCTTTCACAGGGGTTGCCTAAGACCATCCTGCATATCAGATATTTACATTACGATTCATAACAGTAGCAACATTACAGTTATGAACTAGCAATGAAAATAATTTACGGTTGGGTCACAACATAAGGAACTGTACTTAAAGGGCCAGAAGGTTGAGAACCACTGGAACAGAGGGTGAAGTAACTTGTCAATAACAACATGATACACCATGGTTCCTAGGCCCATCCTTCACTCTGGTTTCGCAGTCCACCTCCAGACTTGCTCAGGAATTTCCCAGAGGTTCCCAGAGTATATGTTCTAAATTAACCAAGCTAGAGTTGAAGTTGATGCACAGTGAAGTTTGGGAACCTCTGCCTGGGGTTTTACGCAGAAGTTTTTCAGATTCCCTTACTCAAAAGTAAATAGAATGATAACATGGAAACACTACCAAAATGATCTGAAAAATGCAAAGAGAAAATTGTTTTACAGCTAATGATTACATTCTAAATTATAGAATCCCAGGCATTTAAGATTTTTCATTGAATGATAATACTATAAAATAACTGAGGAGGACCTAAATTATACCTACTTTAGGTATACTATGCTTCCTTTTTTAATCCCCCAAATACTAGCAATGTAAATGCTTAATAAAAGGAAAAAAAACACTATCACTTATTGGCTGTGTTAGTATTGACCCTATTGCATATGTTCTTATGTAATTCTTGCATAGTAACTACTACCATTTTGTAGATTAAAAAACTGATGTGCAGTTTTTTTTTATATTGAGCTTTTATTATGTGTCACATACTGGACTAGGTTTTGAGGAAGCAAAATTTAATAAGACAGGTTTCTGACATAGGTGGATTTACAGCTCAGTAAATGCATTACAATGTTGAAGGGGCCTTACTAAAGTTTCTATAGGGCACTGTGAGGACACAGGGTTGAGTGAAAATTTCGCTTTTCTTTGGTGGGAAGGTAGAAAATGAGAAACTATTTTGAAAATGAACTTTTGGCTGAAACATGAAGGTGAGGTTCACAATGCAGAGGACAGAAGAAGAGGCACTCCTTTACAAATGGGGATCATGAGCCAAGTCAAGATATACAACAGCCTGATAAGGCTACCGTGGGGGGAATCAAAGACTTGGACTGCACAGCCAGAGTGAAGTGGATAGTGAAGGAAAAATGCATTTTATAGAGATTGCTGTTTGCTATGTGATGTAGCACAGACTACTTCACAATTACGAGCCACCAAAGGGTCTTAAATACAGGAGTAAGAAGGAAGATGCCTCTGGCAGCTATGGAGTGGACCAATTGGAAGGGGAGTGAACCATGTCCAGCACAGCCAGCGATGAGCCTGAGGAGGGGCAGTGAAGGATTAAAGAAAACAGACAAGAGAATACAGTTGGGGACCAGGTGGATCACTGCCTGGATGAGGAAACAGTGACACAGACTGTAAGCCAAAGCTTTATTTTATAGTCAGATCACGCAAAGCAAAACAAGGGGAGTGGTCAACATGTTTACAATGTCCTTATAAGTTTCAAATCTGTTTTGTTACTCAAGCCTTGTTTTGGCAGCACTTGCTGCACCTCCCATAGCTCATTAGCTACCTAGGAACAAGGGAGGACTATAAGGTCAAGCTTAATTGTGCTAGGAGGGCTCTGCCCTCCAAGCTGGGACTTGTATGTGGCTCTGCCACAGGTCAGTCCGAAGCTTGACCCTATAGCCGCTCCCTACAGGGGAGCAAGGAAGAAAAGTCAGATAGGAGACTGCAATAGTGTGATGAGGGACCGTGAGGGCTTGAATGATAGAGAGTCCATTGGAAAAGGAGAAAAGATGATGAACTGGAGAGACAGTGAAATGGGTATTTTGTAGGTGGGGGAAAGCTAGAAAAACGCTCAGGTTCCTGAGTTAGAAGACTGGGTGAATAGTGGTGGCATCAAGCTAGGAAATACATGAGGAGGAGGAACAAAGTTGGAGGAAAGGTGACAAGGTGACGAGTTCAATTATGAACATGTGCGGTTTGAGGAGCTGGCAGAACACCCAAGTGGATTTTGGAGAGAGCTGAATGTTGGGTGTTAAAAGTTGGAATGTGAGGTGTTGGCAAGTGATTGGGAAGGAAAGAAGTGAGTGGAAGTGAAAGGATGGAAAGATAAGATGGTACCACGAGAGAAACGTTGAAATGCAGGTGTCTTGGTGATAGTGGTGATGGCTCAAAATAGAAAGTAGGAAGGAAGCCAAAAGCAAGCAAATGATTGCTGTGAAGCCCTAAGGTTTCCACAAGGTTGAGCACATGTTTGGAGATAGGAATTCTAATTGTGACTGTGATTTTCTCCAGCAGTGCTCTGCAGTGATTTGGAGACTGGACCAAGATTATGAGTGAACAAAGCAGACTGGGGAGGAGGGCAAGGAATTAACATACTTTAAATTAATCAAATCATTAAAGATTTTAACCAGTAGTTTATTGTTATCTATGTCATTTTACTGACAATTTCAGGTGGTCGAATTCTGTACAGAAAAAAACCACAACAAAGAAGCCCCAAACCTGCAGAACCAAAGATGCAACCTGAGAAGCACCTGGGAAGTGATTAGCGGCTCTGAGGACTTTAAGAAAACCACTCCTATGATGACACCACCACCCAAACCCACCTTCTCATTGCTGCAGATCGGACAGAGAATTGTGTGCTTGGTCCTAGATAAGTCTGGAAGCATGAAAGTACGTGCAATGAGTCTCAGTCTCTGGATGCAGATCTCACATTTGCATACAGTATAATCTAGCCAGCCCAGAGAGTCCGATGTTACAGCGGTAACACCGCCACTTTAGTCAACAAACATTCAGCATCAAGTGTCTCATTTTCCAAATTAAATTAGCTTTAGATTAAATTAGCCTTAACATATATGTTTCCCTGACAGTGCGCAGGTTTACAAACCTGTTTCTAAAGCCTAATCTGGTTTTACCTTTTAGGGCTATTTTTACAAAGGCCCAAAAATTCTACTCCAAAATACTACTAAATATAAAGGAGAAGATTTCTCCCATAGAAAGATATGCCTTGAGTAAGCTTGCTGCCATTTACTCTCTGTTGAGACAACCCCTTCCAAATTCCCTCTGGCCTGTTCTGTTATTAGTCTGCCCGCCTAAACACAACCTGACTGCCTGTCTTCTGCTTCTCCATTCAGAGTGGTGACCGCCTAAAACGAATGAATCAAGCAGGCAAACTTTTCCTGCTGCAGACGGTTGAGCAAGGGTCCTGGGTAGGCATGGTGATGTTTGACAGTGCTGCCCAAGTCCAAAGTGAACTCGTACAGATAAATGGTGGCGCGGAAAGGGATGCGCTCATCAGAAAGTTACCCACAGCGGCCTCAGGAGGAACATCCATCTGCAGTGGACTTCGATCAGCATTTACTGTGAGACAAGTTCCCCTATTGTGGTTTGTCAATGTTTATAACTCATGGTTAAGAAATCCCCCCTTTCCAGTGTTTCCATGCATGCCTAGTATCTGGTTGAATTAGACAATGAAGGGTAGAGCAGTGGTTCAAATGATACAAAGACACAGCCCTGCAAAACTATTGTTAACTAGTTCATTCATGCTTTCGTGCTTTTCTACATCAATGCATTCCTGCTTTCCTACATGCATGCCTGCATTCAAAATATTCATGTGTGCCTGCTATAAGCAAGGCACTGTGTTGGGCATTAAGAATACCATGAGGGCCACAGAGACACCACACATCTCCTGTCATAGAGCTTATAATCTTATTGGGCAGATACATTAACCACATAGTCACACAAATAAGTTAATATGCATAAACTATAATGATTTCTATGAAGGAAGGTACACAGGGACACAACAGAGTATCTTCTATGAGAAAAAAACATGAGCTCTGAGTTATGGTTAAATTTTGAGGTAGCTTAGCACTCCAAACTTCTGGGCACAGAAGGACCTCCTTTTGTACAAGCAAATGGTTTATTTATTGAAGCAGGAGGCCTTAGGAAATATAACTATAAATGTATTGGGGGTATATCCAAAGGTCCCATCTGACCACACCCCATCCCTCTACTTAGATATCAATATCTCACCATTTTCAATAAATTGAAGTAAAAATTTCTCCATCTAATATTTAAGGCATTCACAAAATAATCCCTACTTCCCTCACAAGTCTTAAGTACCAGGGACTCTCTTCCAGATGTTTAAGCAAGTGAGACCACCTGTCCTTCAAAGCTCCTGCACCTTTGCCAGCCTAGTTCCCCACTTAGAGTACTTTCTCCTCCCTCCTGTGCACCTCAGAGCACTCTTGTTCTTCAAAGGACCATACTTCTTGACATCTTTCCTGATCCTTCTAACTGTGTAGAATTGCTCTTTCTGAATCCCATGACCTTTAAAAAAAATAGCTCTTATGACTTCAGGCTCTTCTCTCTCTTATTTTCTAATCACGTGCTTCACTTAAGCAAACTTTAGGAGTAAGATTTCTCTTTTTACCTCCGAGGAAGCTGGCACAATATCTTGTATGCAGGAGGTTCTCAAGAAATAAAACTGAATTGAACCATCTGATTGCAGCTGATGCTTAATTGCACTAAAGACAGAATATAATATTCTGTATTATTTAGAGGCTATTTAGCTCCACGAAACAAAGCTAGCAGGCTTAAGGGCTGAGAGTCTCAGCAACATCTCAGGCAGGTCTGCCCTGTGCCTGCTGTGGACACAACACATCTTTGGGGCTGTTCCACATTCCCAGGCAGCAGCAGAAACATTGAATTTCATGTGGACAATGGCTCCAACATTCCCTCAAATGCAGTCTGTCCCTCTGGCCCTTTTATTCTACCTTGAAGGCCGGTTCCCTGAAAGTAGTTTCTATTGTGTACACAGTCAGCTGGAAAACCCTTAGCCAGATGCCTATGTGCATCTGGGTTCGTTTGCCTCTGCCACTCATTCAAGCTTTGATTAAAGAAGCAAATGAGGGAGGGAAACTGACAGTGAAATCACTGATGTATACTGAACTCCTGTTATGCAAACCCTGAGGGAGATGACTAATGCCAGATGGCCTGGCGATGAGGAGAGAATGGTTCTGCATTTTCCACTCGGATGGGTGAGACAGTGTGAGGGATACAGTTGAAGTTTAAATGCTTCTCTTGCCCTATGGAATCTGAATGGAGGGTCAGAAAGAGCTTGTGGGCGACTTCAGGGTGATGAGGTAAAGGCCTTGGATCCTACACTGTCCTCAGGATCCCCACTGGTCCTTTCTAGAGGACCCTGGACAGGTCTGTCCTGGGTTCCTGGGAGTGGTATCTGGTGAGGTGTGGCCGCTGTGCTTTGCTTGTTCTCTTGGCTTGATCAGGGCCCAGTGGTCCTCCCCAGCTAACTCAGCCCTACCCTGGCTCTCACTGTTGGAGCAGAGCCCTGAGCATACCTACATCCTCCATTCAGCCCCCAAGGAAGGCTGTGCACCTTTCCCCCCCCCCCTTTATTGATTAAGGTATTGCATATGTGTCTTTATCCCCCCATAGCCCCCCCACCCCACCCCCACTCATGCCCTCAGCCTCTAAGGCAAGATGACCTGTTCTCTTGCCTGCCGACTCTCACGTCAGCTGTCTTCTATCTCCCCAATAGTGTGTGTGTGGGAATGTCTGCACGTTTTCCATGACCTGTAGTAGTGATGGGGAGTGTTGACAAGGGAATCCAAATTAAGCTCTTTCTCTAGCTTCTAAGATCCTACAGCTCAGGCAGACCAAGCCCACGGCCATGGCCATGGCTGATAGGCTCCTGGGCTCTGGGCTCCTTCACACAGCAACAGTCACAGTTCAGCTCTCTTCCCTTGTGTGGCTGCCCCTCTCAGAATTCAAACAGAGCGGGGAGAAAGTCTTCTCTGCTCCCAGCTTTCCTTTCAACCTACTTAAGACGCATTCCCTTTCTGAGAGTCTGGTCCAGAGAAGGGAGGCTTGATTGCTTGTTTCCCCTCCTTCTGGGTCTTCCTTCCACTCTTTTTAGACGAGTGGGACTCATGCCTCCCTCTTCTTAAATGGATAACACTGTTGTTTTATGTGATTTTCCTTCCATCATCATTTTATTCAATTTTGTCCTCTCTACACCACATAACAAACTGTAGTCCGTGTCTAGCAGTTACAATATAGGTGTCATAGGACAAATAGGAACTGGGATTACTAGGAATAAAATCTTTTGCTTTAATCACAGGGTACATTAAATTTTTTTATGGCTACAATTTCTTTTCCTTTATTGATTAAGGTATTACATATGTGTTCTTATCCCACCATTGCCCCCCATCCCCCCCGGCTCATGCCTTCACCCCCCCTGGAGTCAGAGTCCATTTGTTAGGCTTATATGCATGCATACAAGTCCTTTGGTTGATCTCTCCCCCTTACCCCTGCCCTCCCCTACCTTCCCTCTGAGGTTTGACGGTCTGACTGATGCTTCTCTGTCTCTGGATTTGTTTTTGTTCATCAGTTTATGTTGTTCATTATATTCCACAAATGAGCGAAATCATGTGATATTTATCTTTCTCTGACTGGCTTATTTCACTTAGCATAATGCTCTCCAGTTCCATCCATGCTGTTGCAAATGGTAGAGTTCCTTCTTTTTTTTTTTTTTTTTACTACAGCATAGTATTCCATTGTATAGACGTACCAGAGTTTTTTTAATCCACTCATCTGCTGATGAGCACTTAAGCTGTTTCCAAATCTTAGCTATGGTAAATTGTGCTGCTATGAACATAGGGGTGCATAATATCCTTTCTGATTGGTGTTTCTAGTTTCTTGAGATACACCCTGAGTGGCACAAAGGATACATTAAATTTTTTAACAGCTCATGTGAGCTGGGTATTGACCGATCAGAACCAATGTCAGCCATAAAACGTTGGTATGGTCAGACAGGTGAATATCATACAAGCTAAAATCTACTCTAGGTCTAATATTCCCCCAATATTATCCCCATTAAAAGAGGATGGTTTCTGAGGGTTTCTTGGAACCCCTGAAAGCTCTTGAGGAGAGATTATGTGAAGGAAACTTCTCTCCTGCGTCCCCAGGGCTGCTCACCTCTGGAACTGCCCTGAGCCACACTTTATAAAGCTCTCACTGCAGCAGGTTCGTCACGAGAAAAGAGCACAGAAAAGTGCCATGAATGTTTCCCATTTAAGAGTGTGTCGTTTCAAAAGAGAGAGACATTTGACCATCCCCAGACACTTTTGTTATTCTGGAATTCCTTTCCTTGTTCTCTCTACATGCAATTTTCACAAACACTTTGGCCGCCCTGAGTTTGGTAACTCACACTCTTAATTATGTCCTTAGGTGATTAGGAGGAAATACCCAACAGATGGAGCTGAAATTGTGCTACTGACTGATGGGGAGGACACCTCCATAAGCACATGCTTTACTGAGGTGAAACAGAGCAGAGCCATCATCCACACCGTTGCCCTGGGGCCCGATGCAGCGAAAGAACTGGAGGAGCTGTCTAAAATGACCGGTGAGGGGCAATCTGCTGAGCCCCCCTGTATTGTTGCTTCCACTGGACTGTGAGCTCCAGTGAAGTGGGGAAGAGGGGAAAGGTGGGAGAGGGAGAAAAGGGGTCATTTACTGGCCAAGTGACTACCTTATCCCCAAATAACTATTATAACCTACTCCACCCATTTATTGTAAGGCCTTGGTTCTAGGATTAGGGCAGTCTGGAGAAGATGGGACCATCATGGCACCCTAATGAGGACCTGGGACTCTCTTCCCAGGAACTTTATAAGAGCTGGAAGGAATCTACTAGGTTAGCCAGGAACCACTCACTTCCAGTTGGCAGCTTCCAAGAGACCCACGGGAGACACCAATTACATTATACCATGACACAGTGCCCTGTTGGCAATAGAAAGCACAATGAGGCACAAAGAAGGGAAGGAGAGGGCCCAGAAAGATGACGTCTGAGTTGGGACTTTTAACAAGGAGTAGCAGGGGGAGAGCAAAGGGTCTGCTCAGCCACATGGAAGGTCACTCTGAAACTGTGGAATACAAAGCACTTCTCTGTAAAACATTAATCAATTGTGCTTCTAACACAACAGATGGTAAAAATAGATCCCATATGCCCCTGGCTTCTTTAGCGGAATGGATGGGCACGATTTATTTTTATGTATTTATTTTACTTAGGACCAGCATTATGGATAGCAATGATTATGCTGAGTTTCCTTCTGAGGCAGCTAAAATGACAGGGCGGTTTGCTCCTAATACTAGCTGCCTTAGGTTGGGTTTCCGAGAGGCAGAAACTGAGGCAGGGATTTAGGTGCATGTAATTTACAGAGGGAGACCTCTCATGAGAGGGAGGGGAGACGTAGGGTAGTACAGGGGAAGGAGCTAGGTATGGATCCGAGTGGACTTGGAGTCCAGCTGAAGCCTGACTCCACAGAAGACTCAGAGCTGGAACTGCATTGCAAGCTTGGTCCAATTTTAAAGCAAGGGCACTGGCCTTTTTGCCACTGTGTCCATCAGTCCATGGCTGTGGATTGTCAGGGTGGGGCAGAGATGAGGGGGCAGGTTATTTCCTAGCTTGGGGCTTGGGTGTCCCCTTTTGGTAAAGCCATTCTCTGGAAAATGGGGCAGCTATATGCCATTAGCAGCTAACAGAGCAGCTGAGAAGAGATGCACTCACCTAGATAAAGGATCTAGGTAGAGCACCAATTGTATTATCAACAGTATTATCAAAACACTTTCCTTAGACTGGATGACATTAATAGTTTAAAAGTACTTTCACATCAACTATCCTAGTTACACCTATTCTAAATAGCCCAAAACTGCTTGGTGTAGAATAGTATCATTTTTATTACATATTGTACTTTTCTATAACGGTTCCTCACCAGCTGTTGTTTCTTCCTTTGTCACATGCACAGCTTTTCTGATTTAGGAGAAAACTCAAAAGTCATCCTTCTTAGGATTATGTCTAAAATAAGAATAAATCAATAGGTTTAGAGTAAGACTTCGTGGATTCTCTACTACGAAAGTGCATGGTCCATAGGTCGATGCTCAACCACTGAGCCACACCAGCTGGGGAAAATATGAATTTTATAATATCAGTTTGGGCTTGTCAGCTTCATGGTTGCTTTGCACATAGTTAAAGTTGCCATACAACTGAGATGTTGCTGGAGTTATTATTTAGTAGGACTAAAAAGCTAGTATCAATTTCTGAGTTAATCTGAATACTTATTTGATGTTCATCTATTAATACTTTAATTACACAGTAGAATATTTATTTTGTGTATTCTGTTACCTTAAGAAGAGCAAAAATGTTGCACATACTTGATTTCTACCAAGTAACTTCTGACGATGTAATTTTTTCTCAGGAGGTTTGCAGACATATGCTTCAGATCAGGCTCAGAACAACGGCCTCATTGACGCTTTTGGGGCCCTCTCATCAGGAAATGGAGCTGTCTCCCAGCGCTCCATCCAGGTCAGACTTCTTCCTCTGCGAGTTTTCATGTTTATAAATAATGCTAGCCAAGATGGAGAGTTTACTGGTTAAAAGTTTTAAGTTCTACTTTCTTCTACTAGTGACTTAAAATTAAAATACATGTTTCAGGCTGATATTAAACATTAGTCCTAAAATGCAACACTACTCATTTAAACAAAGCAACAGTGTTTACTTGTTTGGAAATAGTACTAAAGTGACTTCCTCATAAAAACCAGCAACATAAAATATAATGGGTCCAAGCATTCTTTTTTAACATCTGTTAACAAGCACCCATAGCAATATAATTGGCTCAGAATTTTCTTCAGAGTAGATCATCTCAATACAAATTTTCCAGGAAAAGTGTTCAGGGATTACTTGCTCTATTTTTCCATTACCACAAATCTCTGATAGTGGCCAAGATTTTCATGTAATGGATGGAAAGTGCTTTGTACTGTGAAAAGCCCACGCCATCAGTCCAGACACCTGGATTCTTGTCCAGGGTCGGTCATTAACTCTATGACCACGGGCAATGAACTTCATCCATCTGGGCCTCATCTTCTCAGTCAGATATAAACCCGAAAACTTCTGTTTTTCTGAAAAATCAGGCCGTTCTGATTCTAAAATTTCAAGAAAACAAAATTTTCTTTTAAAAATTATGGTACTATTTAAAAAAAAAACTGGACAAACATTTTAAAATGCTCTTCTCTAATAGTGCAAAAATTACTCACATGATTTTTTTGAACTAGAGAGAGTAAACAATCAATACTCATATTTGTGTGGATTATAACTTTTATTGTGAAAGTTTGGATAAAAGTAAAGGAATGCCTGATGTCAAAGCCAAATAATGATAAGAGTTCAAAACAACAGGCTTTCTGGTCTACCAATATAGCAATTATTCAGTCAAAGAAGAAAGCAATTATACTCCGTTGGGTTATCCTAGTTCAAATTTAGAAAATGAAACTCAAGAGCCTGGTTTAGAAATGGGAGGAACGTGTCTTAGAAAAGTAATTAAACTGATGAAAGGGCAAGTTCACAATCAGGCCATTTCTGCCCATTTGTATTTTATTTAAGAAACCTAACAGGAAGAGTGATGAAGAAATGAGTGTGATTCATTTACCCACTTGTCATAAGAATCAGATCCAAGATCATAATCTTCCTATGGAACTAGAAATTCTAGCTCCATGACTAGGCCACCCTATCTTCTAATAAGAGTTCAATTTAAGGACAATAAGTAATAATCTAAGCCATAATCCTCAAAATCACACTTTTTACAAAAGTCTTACTAACCCTTCCCCATCTTAATCCCAGCTTCTCAGCTCCATTCTACTCCCCAAAACAGACAACCTTGGCAACTGACTTAATTTATCTTCACAGGGACTGCAGAAATACTCAATTTAACACTTAGTTATTTGCAATCCAAACAATCCATACCTGGGTGGAAATAAGTCCCAGTCATAGTTATAGGGTAGTAAGTAGGATGAGCTCTGTATCCCAGTAGGTATAAAGCAAAACACAATGTGAGAATATCAAAGGACTGACAGAAACAGTCCTCTGTGGGAGCTCACAGGAGGGAGCAATTACTCTCAGCTGGTAAGTGAGATGGACATCAGAGAGAGCTCCGTGGAAAAAGTGACGTTTGAAGTGAAATTTAAAGGATAGGTAAGGCTTAGACAAATAGAGATGAGCACACATACTTCCAAGAGAAGTGAGAGTGTGATAAAGTCGCAGAGTCGCTTAGGGAAGTGGTCTGGTTTGGGTGCAGGGATCAACATTGTGGAAGCTAAAGCTGGAGAGGGAATTTAGAATTAGATCATAATAGCAAAATACCAAACCAAGGACTTAAGCACTCAGGGCTTTTTAATGGAACAACTGAATGTTGGGGGGCAGAATGGAAGAGACCCTGTGATGGGAGCTGTAGTCTCCAGAAAATAAAGAGTTGTTTTTCTGAACAGCTTGAGAGTACAGGAGTAACTCTCCAGGCCAGTCAGTGGATGAATGGCACAGTGATTGTGGACAGCACCGTGGGAAACGACACCTTGTTTCTCATCACCTGGACAATACAGCCTCCCCAGATCCTTCTCTGGGATCCCAGCGGAAAGAAACAAGATGGCTTTGTAGTGGACACAGACACTAAAATGGCCTACCTCCCAATCCCAGGCACTGCCAAGGTATGGACTCAGCATTTCCCCTTCTCACAATTTGACAAGGTAACGTTTTTATAGAATAACCATAGCTTTTTAAACGTGGTTAGTTGCTAAAAGGAAAGTCAGTATTGAATGAAAGAGAGCACCACGAAAAAATCTCCATCCAAAGGAGATCACTCAATATGACAGCAAGTCAAAAGGAAAGCGGTGTTGTTTTTCTCCAGATACTAAAAGGAGAACCTTCAAATTACATGGTGGTCACGATGCAACATCATCCTTAAAGAGTCAGGTTCATGAAAACTGTTTCTTCTACCCCAAAAACCCAGCCATTTGATCCTGCCCTTCAGAAACCAAGGCAAAGATAAGAATAGTTTTCAGACTTCATTTTCCCCAATTAGGGCTTTCTTGACAGTAAGAACCATGTAGTTTGCTCAAGCATACCAAAGTTTCCCTTGGCTGCGAGTAGCAAAGACCATCCTAGATATGCTCGTATGAGATAGGCTCCTCACAGAAGTCAAGTCTGTGTCACCCAGATCCTAACTGGAAATGTCTCCATTTGTTTTGGTCAGGTTGGCATTTGGAATTACAGTCTGCAAGCAAGCTCCCAGACCCTGACTTTGACTGTCACCACCCGCGCATCAAGTGCTACCTTGCCTCCAGTTACAGTGACCTCTAAAATGAACAAAGACAAAGGCAATTTCCCTAGCCCTATGGTAGTTTATGCAAAGGTTCACCAAGGAGCCTTGCCAATTCTGGGGGCCAGCGTCACAGCCCTGATAGAATCAGCGAATGGAAAAACAGTTACCTTGGAACTATTGGACAATGGAGCAGGTAACCACCCAAGAAATTGCAAAACACATCTTCCTTTTCCAAGAAGCAACAGCAGGAGGGCATGGCCTGCTGAGGACACTTAGAAACAGGGAGTGCAGCACTGAGGGTCTGGTTGGGAGAGCTTTCTGCTCCCCCCACCAGTTCCTGTATTTCTAAATGTTGGACAACATGAAAAAGGGCCTACTTTTAGCTTCTGCAAAGCCCAAACATATTGGTGGCTCAAGCTCAATAGCTCAGAGATTCTAGGGAGTTACCAGAGGGTATTCATAAGCTCCAAAAAATTAATAAATTAATACCTATCTTACATTAGGGTTTTGTGTGATCAAATATATGTGTGTGTGTGTGTGTGTGTGTGTGTGTGTGTGTGTGTGTATTTTATCTGTACCCCACACTGTTGAGATATCACTATCCCTACATTACAAATAAAGAAACTGAGGCTTTCACATTCGGAAAGCAGCAGAGATAAATTCAAGTAGTTAGATGTGACTCCTATATCTATGCAGACTCTATATTATCTTGTTCCCAAAGTGAAAATCCTGCCCATTATTTTTTTATTTAAGAAATCTAACAGGAAGAAAAGAAGAAAAAATTCTACATTTCTTTTTAGTCAAAACTTTGCTGCTTACTGTGATGCAAGTAATCTTTTTAGGACAAAATCTATAAATGAATTTCCTTCCTAAATCCACCCTGGAAGAAGCTATGAATTTTTGAAAAATAATCACATAACATTTTTTTTCTCCTCAGTAACATACAGCAATTCAATTCAATACAACAGCTACCTATCGAGTAGTTAGCCTGCACTGTGTTGGATGTAATACACACGACATGATCTCTGATTTCAAAAAGAAATTCAACAGTTCAGGAAGATAAGGTGTACACATATGAAACTATACACACATACACATCACACACACATGTAAAAGAAGTAGACCTCGTCCTTTATGTAGTCAAATCCTAAACTCTCTTGAAAAGCATGCTGGATTCTCTTTACTTTGAAAATGTTAACTCACCTTTGATTTGGAAATATACAAACACCCAGTTACTTTTAGGATATTCATTAATTCCTTCATTTCCCTATCAAGGTGCTGATGCTACTAAGGATGATGGTATCTATTCGAGATATTTTACAGCTTATGATACAAATGGTAGATACAGTGTAAAAGTGCGGGCTCTGGGAGGAGTGTACGCAGCCAGACGGAGAGTTATGCCCCAGCAGAATGGAGCCATGTACATACCTGGCTGGATTGAGAATGGTAAGTAATCTGTAATGACACACCTGACTTGAGTAAAAGGCTTGCGATCAAGAGGAAACCATTAAGCCTGCGGGGAGAATGGCGCAGGATTAAATTAGGGTTTCTCAGCCTTGGCACTATTGATCTTTTGGGCCACATAATTGTTTGTTGTGGGGGGTGGTCCTGTGCTTTGTCGGATAATTAGCAGCATTCCTGGCCTCTACTCACTAGAAAACAAAAACAACCCTCATAGTCATAACAATCAGAAATGTCTCCAGACATCACCCACTGTCCCCTGGGGGCAAAATAGCTCCCAGTTGAAGACACTAGGTTCAATGTATTTGTTGACTGCCTCAG
The DNA here is from genome assembly GCF_000147115.1 of Myotis lucifugus. Classification (NCBI taxonomy): domain Eukaryota; kingdom Metazoa; phylum Chordata; class Mammalia; order Chiroptera; family Vespertilionidae; genus Myotis; species Myotis lucifugus. The sequence goes on along the minus strand of NW_005871174.1, from coordinate 3,010,646 downwards.
TTCAAATTCCAGCCCTCTATTAAGTCAATTATTTTAAATTATTTTTCTTCATTTTCCTCAGTTGTAAAATAGGGATATTAATGGTTACTACCACATAGAATGGTTATAAGTAATAAACAAGGAACTATATACCTAATAAGCTATTGCTGGTAAACAGTTAAGTATTCAATAAATGTTCATTATATCTAATAAATTTAAAAACATTTTGTAATGAAGCTCTTTCCACTGACATAGGCATTCCCAAAGAATAAAAATAATAACAATTTAAGGCTTATTATCTACATCAATGTTTTCATAAGCCCACCTTCTCCCTTCCTTCCTCTCTTCTGCTCAGACCAGGAAGAATAGTAGGTGAATGTATGCTTCTTGGTACTTGGATGTATGCTTAGGAAAGGGAGAGTCCTGAGACATGTAGTGTCTCCTCATGCAAATGTGATCATAGGAAAAAATGCTTTAAAAGATACCATTGCTTGAAAAGCTCTGTCTAAAATTTTAGCTTATTTTATTCCCATGTGTCCTTCTTTTTGTGTTAGGAGAAGGCAGGAGGGAACTGATTTAGTGGCTGTATCTGGCCTATGCTCAGTGTCTTAATTACATTATTACATTTCATTCTCCTAATTATCCCATTTTATAGATAGAGAAACAGAGGCTAGAGAAGTTATTGATTCACATAACTAGTAGTAATAGCACCAGGCTTGGCATTGGGAAGCCATGTTCTTCCCTCCATATCTTGATGAGCCTTAATAACAAGAGAGATGGTCTCTACTGGTGAATCCAATACTAACCCTTCACCTGCCGAGGTACCTACTTCATGTTTGCCCAAGACCAGATTAATGGGTAATTTTTAAGGGCTAAAAAAGTAGAGCTTATGAGAAAGTGAATTTGCTACAAGAACTAGGTTTCCATGCATTCATTGAGAAAATCAGAAGTCGTTCAAATGCATAAAATTTTAGAATCCCTAACACAGAACATTTCATGCACAGAACAAATAATCAAGGCAATTCTTAAAGGTCCAGGTGATTAATTACCAAATAAATAGAAAAGATAATGGAACCCACAGTATTGTTTAGGTGGAAGAGACTTCTTGAGGCAATCTGAGGAGGTTTAAAAAAGCAGTAGTATTTATACTGCTTGTGGAAGAGTACGATCAGGATAGGCTAAAAGTTGGGAAAAGAAACAATTCCAGGACAAATGTCATGAAAATAAATTATGAAAGTCATTCCACTAAATATCTGTGAGATAAAGAACTGGGATTCTCTCTTTGCTTCTTCCTTTCTGATCTGGGATCTTTACACCAAATAATTAAAATGAATTTTGTGTGTGGGAGAAAAGAAGGGGAAGGGAAAAGTAGGAAGAGGGTAAGCCAATAACAAAACAGAGGAAAGTGTAGCCAGTTTGTGCAGCTTACCATGTATTGAGGAATATTTTAATGCAGGTGAAGTAAAATGGAATCCACCAAGACCTGAAATTAATAAGAATGATCTTCAAGGCAAGCAAGTGTGTTTCAGCAGAACATCCTCAGGAGGTTCTTTTGTGGCCTCCAATGTCCCAAAGGCTCCCATACCTGATCTCTTTCCACCTTGCCAAATCACGGACCTGAAGGCAAAACTCCAAGGGGACAATCGCATCAATCTGACATGGACAGCTCCTGGGGATGATTATGATTACGGGAGAGGTAAGCTGAATGCGGTGTGGAACCTGTGAAACAGTTTAGCAGCCCAGCAGAGGTGCAGAAGGGAGTGAGGCAGGCAGGTGTTTTGTGATGCATGTGGAAGACAGGGCAGGACACTGTTCTCTGAAATTAAGGGGGGGGGGTCAAGGGCAAAATGGGTAAAGTGGCTCCAATATACGATAAATAATGGAAATTAGACTTTTGGTGGCGAGCATACAACAGAGTATACAGGTGGAGAATTATAATGTTGTACACCTGAAATTTGTATAATATTATTAACCAATGTTACCTCAATTTAAAAAATTTATTTAAACAAAGATTTAAAAATGGGAGGTTTAGAATCTGAAGAACTGGCCTACTTTAGGTGTCAGAAGTTTCAACCAGGAAAAGGCTATCTTCAGTTTTTTCCTGAAATCTTGCCAAAGTGCCCTTTAATAAGCCCCATGATTAGTAATGACTCCTCGAGAGGATTGAGAATAAAGCACATATATCTATGGAGCAGAGCTCTCCTTTGGAAGAAGCCTGTAAAGGCATCGTTTTCAAGGCTGCAGCCTGGGCATCACACGAATCCTTATTAGACACTGTACAATTTCACCCCCAACTGAACTAGAATCTGTATGCACATTAGAGTTTAAGAAGCTCCGGTACCAAAAACTCCTGTAGAAATAATAAAATAATAATCAAACAACCTCCTGTCTTGGCCAGGTACTATGCTCTAAAAGACTGACTACACCTGACCCAGCTTACACTTATTACTCTGTCGAGATACATAGACAAGAATGTAAAAAGATACTACTGCTTGTAAAAATGAAGCATCAATTGCATTTGCCCATTGGAACTTTATGGGGTGGTGATATAAAGTTTCTAACAGCCTTTTAAAATTTAAGAATTGCAAGTTATGTCTTTTTTTTTTAGCTTACAAGTATATCATTGGAATAAGCACAAGTATTCTTGATCTCAGAGACAAGTTTAATGAATCAGTTCAAGTGAACACTACCAATCTCATTCCAAAGGAGGCCAACTCTGAGGAAGTCTTTGTGTTTAAACCAGAAAGCATCCCTTTTGAAAATGGCACAGATCTCTTCATTGCTGTTCAAGCTGTTGATAAGGTCAACCTGACGTCAGAAATCTCCAACATTGCACGAGTATCTTTGTTTATTCCCCCACAGACTCCTCCTGAGACACCTAGTCCTTCTCTTCCTTGTCCTGAAATTAATGTCAACAGCACCATTCCTGGCATTCACATTTTAAAAATTATGTGGAAGTGGCTGGGAGAATTGCAGCTGTCAGTAGCCTTGGGTTGAGTTTTCATGAGGTAAATAAAGCATCCATCCTTTGGATCGTAAAAGTTTCTAAAGTGTATTTTATACTTCCTGCAGGGGATGAGTTAATGAAGTAAAAGGCTAAACAACTGGATACGTATGTATAAAAACTATCCATTCACATCCAAAGGTTTAATCATCACTTTGAATACTAGAAAGGAATGCTTACATTAATAAATAAAAGTAAGTTTTAATTCATTTTAAGGAGTGTTGCCAGTTAAAAAGAACAAGTAATTACATATGAAAGATGCTATAAATGTCCAACTAGATCAGTGATGGCGAACCTATGACACACGTGTCAGAGGTGACACGTGAACTCATTTTTTTGGTTGATTTTTCTTTGTTAAATGGCATTTAAATATATAAAATAAATATCAAAAATATAAGTCTTTGTTTTACTATGGTTGCAAATATCAAAAAATTTCTATATGTGACACAGCATCAGAGTTAAGTTAGGGTTTTTCAAAATGCTGACACGCCGAGCTCAAAAGGTTCGCCATCACTGAACTAGATCAAACTATCTTATATAATAAAAGGCTAATATGGAAATTGTCCCCTCGGGAGTTTGACCGACCAGGAGTTCAACTGCTCACTATGACATGTGATGACCACCAGGGGGCGGTGTGGAACAAAGGAAGGCCCCGACCAGCAGCTGGCAGCTGACAGCTGGCAGTCGGGAGAAGGAAGGCCCTTGCCTGCAACTGGCAGCCGGGAGAAAGCCCTGATTGGCCCTGATCACCGGCCAGGCCTAGGGATCCTACCTATGCATTAATTTTGTGCACTGGGTCTCTAGTTTAAATATATGTCATAGCTTGTTATAGAGAAAATTTGAACCAACATCATCAGGAATATGTATTATTTACTCTAGGTTTGAGCAAGTATGATGCATTTAAGGAAGAGACTACATGTAGAAAGAACAGCATTTATATTCCATAGGCATAGAAATGTATTTTATGTGCATAAAATTATGAATCATTGGTGATTAAAGTCACAGTGGTGGGAGATGGGGTGGGAAAAGTAGGTTCCTGCCAAGTATAAAGGGAAAGAGATTGAGTAGTAAACATTTTTGTGTGCCAAGGGCTCTACTAATGCCTTACATGTATTATGTTATGTAATACAATTCAGTTCGTTCAACATTCATCAGCTGCCTATTATACTCCAGGCCTATGCTAGGTCTTGAATACAGAAAGATGAGTAAAATTTGGCCTTTTTCCTATAGGCAATAAAAAACATTTCACAATTTTATTTTTAAATCAGGGAGCATATATAATCAGAACTATGCTTGAAAAGGGGGACTTTGAGGACCACATGAAGGACTGACAAAGGTGGGAGAGTCTAGGAGCGTGATAGACAGAGGAGGAAAGAGAAGAAAAGGAAAAAGGAGCCAAACAGACTTAGCAGTATAGTAGTCCCCATCAAGAACTAATCACAGACACTAGTGTCTCCAACAAAAAGTATTCAGATGAAAGACTTTTTAAATTCTCCATTTAAGCCTGGTCAGTGTAGCTTTCAGTGGCTGAGCTTCGACCCATGCACCAAGAAGTCACCAGTTCGACTCCCGGTCAGGGCATCAGGCTCAATCCCCAGTAGGGGGTGTGCAGGAGGCAGCCAATTTGTGAAAAGCCACATCCCATGTGGCTTAGGGTTCAGGATCTGGAGAAGGGCCACATGCAAATTATGAGACTAGACAAGAAATATGAATTTGGAAACGGGGCCAGGCAGAGAGTCTTTCTGAAGAAGAAAGGCTTCACTGGTGCCCAGGCCCTGCCAACCTTCCATTCAATTCTAGATATACATATTGCCCTTAGTCAGGCAGGCAATTCTGGTAGCAGACAGACTATCTTAAAGGTCAGTATATATTAGTAAAGATATACTTTGAGACTGTTTGGTCAGGAAATTGATTGAGCCACCATTGTCTCGACTAAACAATCAGTGCATAGCTTTGGCCCTTGCCAGAGCTCAAGGTCCACCAGCATTCTGGGCTCCTTGTTTACACTTTCCTGATAGCGTAGACAATGGGTAGCTTCCAACACCAATTGATGTTTCTGTCTCACTCCCTACCCTTTCCTCTCTCTCTAAAACTCAATAAAAATATATACTTTAAAAAATTTTTCCATTTCATTAGCATAATGAGTTCAAGCTGTGGGTGACTCTCTGATTAAAAACAAAAATAGGAGATTGTTTCTGCATATACCCCAATTTTATTTCTTTATTTATATATCTTCCTTGTTTCCAAACAGGCCTTGAGGTACTTTACAGATACATACAAAACATAAAAAATTATTTAAAAAGGAAGTGGAGTGAAGTAAATATATAATGAAAACTAAAGGAAGGTTCAGCACATCCAGGCCTAATATAATGTTCTGTAAAATTGCTACAGCTTTGTCACACATTACATTTTGAGCTTCCCAGGTGGCATAACAAAGGAGACAAAAAAGTAACAAGATTAATTACAATGAAAAACAAACCTGAGGCTCAGGAGAATGGCTTTTTCTAGTTCAGACCCATGAGAAGTTTCATCTATAGATCCTCAATAAATTAGGGTACTGTGATGTTAAAGACAGTAGCCTGAGAACATCCAGACAATAGTCACAACAAGTGGAATATAGCACACTGATCGCAAAGTCCTTCACCGTAACCACACTTCACTGCAGGGTTACAATGGAGTGACACCCCAGCACTGTTCAAAAAAGACAGTTATAAAGGGGCTCAAACAATGCAATTCTAGCAAGTAGCTCTTAAGTTTGCTCCAAAGATAAAATCTGTAGTGAGTGGATTACATGTACTTAGGCCATTTTCTATGAGTAGTTTTGTTTTTTTTTAAATGTATATCTTTATATATATATATAAAGGGCTAAGCAACCAGCTGACCGGCCAACCGGCTGGTAGGTATGACAGGCATTGACCATCAGGGGGCAGATGCCCGACGCAGGAGCTGCCAAGGGACAGCAACTTTGCAGGGTGCCCTCTTGCACTCCGGGACCTCTTGTGGGATGTCGAACTGCCGGTTTTGGCCCAACCCCCGCAGGCCAGGCCAAGGGACCCCACCTGCTGGAGGGACCCTGCTCACTTTACAGATGCCCTTCGAGCCCCGGCACAGCCCCAGGTGTGGCTGGCCAGGGAGGGACTGAGAGAGGTTGGTTCCAGGGCATGTCCGGCCTGTGTCGCCCAGTCCCACCCCACTGGCCACCTTCTAATTAATTTCCTTTCAATGTGCATGAATCTGTGCACCAGGCATCTAGTCTTATCTAATAAAAGAGAAACATGCAAATTGACCATATCTCTGCTACACTCACAAGCCACGCCTACCAGCCAATCAGAGAGACTACATGCAAATTAACCAAACCAAGATGGTGGCCAAGATGGCCACCGACAGCCAAGGAGCTGGAGCAAGCAGGAGGCTTGGTTGCCCCGGGGATGGAGGAAGCCAAGCTTCCCGCCTGCCCTGGCTGGCTGTGGGCTCCGCTCAAGGCAACAAAGTTTCAATTATAGAAGATAAATAAATCCCAGATACCTGCTTCCAGCCAGCCTCCACTGGGAGCTTGGGTGGTTGGGGGACATGGCCAGCCTACAAACAGCCATCAGCCACTCACCCAGACTGGCCAGGCACCGCAGCAGGACACCCCAACCTGAAGAAGGTGTGGCCAGCCTGCAAACAGCCATCTGCCCCTCACCCAGGCTGTCCAGGCATCCCAGCGGGGACCCCCATCCTGAAGGGGCTGTGGCCAGTCTGAAAACGGCCCTCAGCCCCTCACCCAGACTGGCCAGACACCCCAGTGGGACCCCACCCTGATGAGGGACACCCTTCAGGGTAAACCAGCTGGTCCCCACCCAGGCACCAGGCCTCTATCTACACTAATAAAAGAGAAACATGGTAATTAGCGTATGACCGCTACCCTTCCCATTGGCTAATCAGCATATCCTTATGCAAATTAACTGTCAGCCAAGATGGCGGCTGCCAGCCATGCACTGAAGCGAAAAGGGAGGCTTGCTTGCTCCAGTGAATGCGAACTCCAACGTTCCCCGCCTGCCGTTGCAGACCTCTCAGCTGGAACTCTAAACAACTATGTACTATGTTGCAAATAAGAAGCTAAACAAAACCCCAGAAACCGGCTTTCATTCAGCCGGGCTTCAGCCAGCCTGACCGCAACATTGTATCGATGTTTTCAGCAGTGAGGCCTCAGAGCTAAAGCTGGCCCAGAATAAAAAAAAAAAAAAGAAGAGAAAAAGGAGCGGTTGGGAGCTTCAGTCACCCACTTCCAGAAAACAGCCCTCAGCCCCTCACCCAGACTGGCCAGGCACCCCAGTGGGGACCCCCACCCTGATCCAGGACACCCTTCAGGGCAAACCAGACGGCCGCTACCCATGCACCAGGCCTCTATCCTATATAGTAAAAGGGTAATATGCCTCCCGGCACCGGGATCAGCGTGACAGGGGGCAGCGCCCAAACGCCCTGATCAGCCCTGCTGTGGGCCTGATAGGGGGAAGCTCCCCAATCCCCTGATTGCCCTGCGGCTCTGTGTGTGACAGGGTGCGGGGCCACAACCTCTCTATCCGCCCTGCTTTGTTCGTGACAGGGGAAGGCGCCCCAAACCCCTGATCAGCCCTGCTCTGTGCCTGATAGGGGGGAGCTCCCCAATCCCCTGATTGCCCTGCGGCTCTGTGTTTGACAGGGTGCGGCGCAGCAACCCTGCCCCCCACCCCCACAGGCCCTGCTCTGTGTGTGACAGTGGCGGCACCCCAACCCCCTGATCGGCCCTGCTCTGTGGGTGATAGAGGGTGGCGCCCCAACCCCCCTCCACGGGCCTTGCTCTGTATGTGACAGGGTAGAGCCATAACCTCCCCATTGGCCCTGCCCTGAGTGTGACAGGGTGCAGAGCCCCAACCCCCTGATCCACCCTGCTCTGTGTGTGACAGGAGGCTGTGCCCCAGCTCCCCTATCAGCCCTACTCTGTGAGTGACAGTGGGGAGCTCCTCAACCCCCTGATCGACCCTGCTCTGTGTGTGACAGGGTACGGAGCCCCAACCCCCCTGATCGGCCCTGCTCTGTGCGTGACAGGGGGTGGCGCCGCAACCTCCCCATCGACCCTGCCTTGAGTGTGACTGGGGGCGTTGCCCCAACCCCCCAATCGGCCCTACCCTGAGCGTGACTGAGGGTGGCATCGCAACCTCC